>NW_004443959.1:21922902-21923901 GCF_000243295.1 Trichechus manatus latirostris | reverse complement strand
ACGGCCTACTGGAACCTGCCCTGCACTGATTACCGACCCGCTCTGGTGGCTGTAGTAAGTGCCACAAACAACACGTCCCAGTAACTCCTCTTCAGCTAGACCTGCCCTGCCGCACCATATCAGAGTAACTGACCCTGCCAGTTGAAGAATGAGGCGAAAATTATTGTGCCCACAGACGAGCAAACAACAAAGAACACACAGTCTACCTGCTCAGACATAGTCAAATTATTTTTTTTTAAAAAAAGGGATGAAACAAACAAATCTACAATCAGTAAACGAGAAAAATAACTACTGAATGCCCCGAAGACAGCAGACACTAATAAAACATTTACAAAAACAGGACAGGATGGTTCCAGTAGGCCTCCAAAATAAAACACCAGATGACTCTCCTCTGGAAGAAAATGCGCTAGAACTACCTTATAGGGCATTCAAATCTCTAATACTCAGAATTCTCCAAGAACTGCGGCAAAATGTTGACGAACATGAGGAAAAAACAGACAAATTCATGGAAAATACAGACAAAAAATTGGAACAATTCAGGAAAATAATGCAGGAACAAAATGCCAAAATAAATTCACAATTAGAAATTATACAAAGACAACAATTAGAAATCCAGAAGATAAACAACAAGATTTCAGAAATCGACGGTATCATAGAAGGGCTGAGAAGCAGATTTGAAAAGTGGAAGACAGATCAGTGGAATTGAAGACAAACACTTGGATACAACTCTGTTTCAGGAAAACTCAGAAAAAAGAACAAAGAAAAATTAAGAGACCCTGAGAGTTATGTGGGATACAATCAAAAGCAAAAATTTGCAAGTGATTGGAATTCCAGAACAGGAGGAGAAAACAGAAAACACAGAGAGGATCACTCAAGAACTGCTGACAGAAAACGTCCCCTATATCATGAAAGATGAAAAGCTGGCCATCCAAGAAGCTCAACGAACCCCATATAGAAGAGACCCCAAAAGAAAATCACCAAGACATATCATATTCACAC
>NW_004443959.1:21887440-21917465 GCF_000243295.1 Trichechus manatus latirostris | reverse complement strand
AAAAAAAAAAAAAACCTTTTAAAACTCAATGACAAAAGGACAATCCAATTAAAAATGGGCAACAGATCTGGATAGAAATTTCTCCAGAGAAGATATACAAATGGCAAAAGCACATGAAAATATGCTCAACATAATTAGCCATCAAGGAAATGCAAAACAAAAGCACAATGACATACCACTTCACACTCACTAAAACCAAAAAACTTATGCCGTCAAGCCGATTCCAACTCATAGCGACCCTACAGGACAGAGAAGAACTGCCTCATAGGGTTTCCAAGGAACAGCCAGCGGATTCCAACTGCCGACAGATAATAAATGTTGAAAAGAATTTGGAAAAATTGGAATCCTCATAGTTTGCTGGTGGGAACGGACTTACAGCTGCTTTGGAAATCAGTCTGACAGGCTATCCTCAAAAGATTAAACAGAGTTACCATATGACTCAGCCATTCCACCAACAGGTATATACCCAAAAGAAATAAACATATGTCCACATAAAAACTTGTACATGAATGTTCATAGCAGCATTATTCATAATAGTCAAAAAGTAGAAACAACTCAAATGTTCAACAAAATATGAATGGATAAATACAAGTGGTATATCCATACAATGGAATGTTATTCAGTAATATGAGGGAATGAAGTACTGACACATGTTAAAACATGGGTGAATCTTGAAAACAGCATGCTACATGAAAGAAACTAGTCACAAATGGCCATATACTGTATGATCCCATTGATACGGAAGGTCCAGAAGAGGCAAACCCACAGAGATAGAGAGCAGTTTAGTGACCGCCAGGGGATGAGATGTTGGAGGGAAATGGGAAATAAGTAGTTCCGGGATTCTTTATGGGGTGATGAACATGTTCTAAAACTGATGCTGTGATGCTTGTACAATTCCCAATACACTAAAGACCACTGAACTGTACACTTTAAATGAATGAGTTGTATATGTTAATTATATCTCAATAAAGCTGTTATTTAAAAAAAAAAAAAGTTATACCAAGTTTATCCTGGGAGTTTGCATATTCCCAACCTGGGAGTACATGGTTCTTGCACCCCAGTTCAAAAAACCCGAAGTTTTATGATAATTAATAATAGCCAGTATTCTGGAAGTAGCCCTGGTGGCACAGTGGTTAAGCGTTCGGCTGCTAACCAAAAGGTCAGCAGTCCCAACCCACCAGTCGCATCTTGAAAACCCTATGGGGCAGTTCTACTCTGTCCTATAAGGTTGCTGTGAGTTGGAATCAACTCAGTGGCAATGGGTTTGGTTTTCCGGTTTGAGTATTCTGGAATGGAGTTCCCGGGTGGCACAAATGGTTATCTGCTTGACTCCTAGTGAAAGGTTGGAGGTTGAACCCTACCCAGAGGCACTCAGAAGACAGGCCTGGCAATCTTTCTGAAAGGTCAGAGCCTTGAAAACCCTATGGAGCAGTTCTACTCTGACACATACGGGGTCACCATGAGTTGAAGTGACTTGATGTCAAGCAACAACAGTATTCTAGAAAGGAATGGAATCAATATGTTCCTTGTGAAGGTGATATTTTATTTATGTATTGCTTTTAACTATTTTCTCCTAATATTAAAATATAAACATATGCAAAAATAATGCCTAATCAATACTTGGACTGTTATTAGTTGTACGTATATAAAAACAGTTTATGTTAAGAAAGAAGCTTTATAAGGCTCCTGCATTACCTTGCAACACCTGTCAGTATTACAGGCATAGTGCAGGTGGGAATAAGCAATTTAAAAATCTGTAAGATTCCCAAACTATTTCACTGAAGGCAAAGGTCAGAAGAGAGTAGCATTTTCAAAAAAAAAGAGAGATTTCCTAAAAACAGAGGATTGCCTGGCTTGTTACACTAAAACACCTAACCTAACTGGAAGACTTTCTTACCTTAGGAGTGAGCCAGCTGCATAAGCTCCTGACCTTAAGTCACAGCCTCCTGAACCTAAAAAATGTCAGTTCATTCTGAATTCTTTCCAGCACACTGTATAAGTCCTCCTGTCCTCCCACTGTACTCTACAAAGGCTTCAACCTCTGCAACTCTGACTTTTCAATGTCCTACAGGATATGCCCAATAATAGATCCTAAGCCTTTCCAGGGCAGAATTAGCCCAGTTCCTAAATATGTGTCTAAAGTAGCTACTATAGACGTCTGTTAAAAAACTGAAAGAATAAATTAAGTCCTCTAACTCATTCCCCATTTCAAAATGAGGAATCTACTACGGATGCCAGAATCTAACATTCTGCCTTCTATCCAGCTCCCATATCTACCACAAGACAGAACTAATTTTGTATCTCAGTACTTCCACAGGGTCAAAGCTGAAGTTGCAAGTACTTCCCCATCATAGCTAAAAGTCATTGTTGCTTATCATGTTTTATGGATTGAACTGTGTCCCTCAAAAAGATATGTTAAAGTCCTAACCCCCGTGAATGCTGGAAATAGGGTCAGTGAAGATGTTCTCAGTTAACACGAGGTCACACTGAAGTAGGGTGGGTCATAATCCAATCTGTCTGGTGTCTTTTAAGACAGAAGAGACAGAGACAGACAGAGGAAGTGTCACCACATGAAGGTGTAGCTACAAGTCAAAGAACACCTGCGGCTACCAGAAGCTGGGAGAGACAAGAAGGGACCTTCTTCTAGAGACTTCATACAGAGCATGACCCCTGACATGTGGATTTAGACTCCTAGCCTCCAGAACTGAGAGACAACAAACTTCTGTTCTTATAAGCCACCCACTTTCAGGTACCTTGTTACGCAGCCCTAGGACACTAATACACCCTTATCTCAAGTAAGGAAACAGATATCCTAGATTGTCCCTTAACGAAATGGAAAGAAGAAGCCAGAGTCAGGTTTGAGAGTTGGATTCAAATTATTTTCAAAGGGCCCTAAGGGGCTCAGTTTCTGTCACAATATTTCATGTTTCTTCAGTATATTTCATGTTGTAACAGGGCTTAGAGTTGCCCTTGTTATTTTATTTCTTAGTTCTTCGGCTGTCAACCTCCCTAATAAATAGGGTGATTTCTGAATTCCCCAAGAAAGAACATTATCTTACCTGGTCTCCTTGGAAACCAACGACTTGTAGAACCTTCTCTTTTCAGTCATAAATTTGAATACTTCTCTCTTGACAGGGGTCCAAAAAAGTATAGCTGCTCCCAATTTTCCTGAAAGTTGCTCACATCCAAGTATGTTTGCCAGTTTTAGTGCTTGGGTTCTCAGGGGAACCCACGTCCCTAGACCTCATCCACAGCAGGAGACAGAACAGCACTGACTGTGACCCGATGTTCCCTCTGAAGACATCCCGGAGCACCGAGGACGCAGCATTTAGGCTTTGCCTGAATGTAGGATAATTCTTTTCCTGAAAAGGAATTATTCTGGGTCTGTTTTTCCCCCTGGATCCTACTCTGAATAGGCAATAATAGCTTCTTTCAACTTTCTCTTTGTAGGGAATCAGCCGCTGGTTTTAATGAACCTCAAAAACCCATATTCGCTAGAAAGTCCTCTAAGGAAGTAATAAACCTTCTTCACATTAAATAATTCATTTGGATCCTAAGGTAAATTAAGGTCCCTGGGTGCTGCAAAGGGTCTGCAATCAACCACTAGCCGAAAGATCAGTGGTTCTAACCCACCCAGCACTACTGCAGAAGAAAAGGCCTGGTCATCTGCTTCAGTTAAGATTACAGCCAAGAAAATCCTAAGGAGAAGTTCTACTCTGTAACACAAAGGGTCACTATGAGTCAAAATCAGCCTGATGGCAAACAATAACAAGGTTTATTTGCTCCCCAGCTCTCTTACCCTACACAATCCCAGGTCAGATTTCCCCAGTCCAGCTGACCGGCTCCCTCCAGGCTGGACCTAGATTTCCCAGTTAAGCTATTATAAACACTACCCACCATTTTATGTACATGACAATTAGCATGTGTACAAGTGGCAAGCTCTCCATGCTCCAGCCTCCATGGTGACAGAATCTGAAAGATACCATGAACTGGCATTTGAATAAATCAACAGACCATTAAAAAAAATTGGAAAATTCAGAAATAGACTCACGTGTTCAACATAATATAAACTGGTTGTAACTTAAACCACTGTCTTATGTTGTTAGGTGCCATAAAGTCCGTTCCGATGCATAACAACTCTATGGTCCTGTGCCATCCTCACAGTCGTTGCTATGCTTGAGCCCATTATTGCAGCCACTGTGTCAATTCATCTCGTCGAAGGTCTTCCTCTTTTTTGCTGACCCTCTGCTTTACCAGACATGATGTCCTTCTCCAGGTAATGGTCCCTCCTGATAACGGGTCCAAAGTGTGTAAGACAAACTCTCACCACCCTCCCTTCTAAGGAGAAATTCTAGCTGTACTTCTTCCAAAACAGAGTTGTTCATTCTGGCAGTCCATGGTATTTGATATTCTTTGCCAACACTATAATTCAAAGGCATCAATTCTTCTTTCATCTGCCTTACTCATTGTCCAACTTTCACATGCATATGAGGCAACTGAAAACACCATGGCTAGGGTCAGGCACAGCTTAGTGCTCAAAGTGTTATCTTTGCCTTTTAACACTTTAAAGAGGTCTTCCGCAGCAGATTTGCCCAATGCAATACATGTTTTGATTTCCTGACTGCTGCTTCCACGGGCGTTGATTGTAGATCCAAGTAAAATGAAATCCTTGACAACCACAATATTTTCTACTCGTATCATGATATTTCTTACTGGTCCAGTTGTGATGATTTTTGTTTTCTTTATGTTGAGGTGCAACCCATACTGAAGGCTGAGGTCTTTGATCTTCATCAGTAAGTGCTTCAAGTTCACTCTGCTTTCAGCAGGCAAGGTTGTGTCATCTGCATATCAGAGGTTGTTAATAAGTCTTCCTCCAATCCTAATGCCATGTTCTTCTTCATGCAGTCCAGCTTCTCAGATTATTTGCTCAGCATATACATGAATGACACACACCTTTCCTGATTTTAAACCACTGTGTATCCCTTTGTTCTGTCTGAAGGACTATCTCTTGGTACAGGTTCCATATGAGCACAATTAAGTGTTCTGGAATTCCCATTCTTCGCCATGTTTGCAGTTGTTATGACTGGCACAGTCGAATGCCTTTGCATAGTCAATAAAGCACAGGTAAACATCTTTCTGATATTCTCTGCTTTCTTCTAAGATCCATCTGACATCAGCAATGATATCCCTCATTGCATGTCCTCTTCTGAATCCAGCTTGAATTTCTGGAAGTTCCCTGTCAATGTACTGCTGCCTTCAGCAAAATTTTACTTGCATGTGATTTTAATGTTATTTTCAATAATTCCTGCATTGTGTTAAATCACCTTTCTTAGGAATGGGCACAAATATGGATCTCTTCCAGTCAGCTGGTCAGGTAGCTTTCTTTCAAATTTCTTGGCATAGACCAGTGAAGTCCTGCAGCATTGCATCTATTTGCTGAAACATCTCAATTGGTATTCCATCAATTCCTGGAGCTTTGTTTTTTGCCAATGCCTTCAGTGCAGCCTGGACTTCTTCCTCCAGTACCACTGGTTCTTAATCATATGCTTCTTCCTGAAATGGGTGAATGTCAACCAATTCTTTTTGGTACAGTGACTGTATATTCCTTCCATCTTCTTTTGATGAATCCTCCGTCATATGATACTTTGCCCATAGAATCCTTCAACATTACAACTCAAGGCTTGAATTTTTTCTTCAGTTCTTTCAGCTTGAGAAATGCCGAGAGTGTTCTTCCCTTTTGGTTTTCTAACTCTAGGTCTTTGCACTTTCATTATAATACTTTACTTTGTCTTCTTGAGCTGCCCTTTGAAATCTTCTGTTCAGCTCTTTTAAGAGATCGTTTCTTCCCTTTGATTTAGCTACTCTGCATTCAACAGCCAAGTTCACAGTCTCTTCTGACATCCGTTTTTGTCGCTTCTTTCTTTCCTATCTTTCTGATGATCTCTTGCTTTCCTCATGTATAATGTCCTTGATGTTATCCCAGAACTCATCTGGTCTTCAGTCATTAGTGTTCACTACATCAAATCTATTCTTCAGATGGTCTCTAAATTCAAGTGGAATATACTCAAGGTCGTACTTTGGCTCTTGTGGACTTGTTTTAATTTTCTTCAGCTTCAACCTGAACTTGCATATGCGCAATTGATGGTCTGTTCTGCAGTCGGCCCCTGACCTTGTTCTGACTGATGATACTGAGCTTCTCCATCGTCTCTTTCCACAGATAGAATCAATTTGATTTCTCTGTATTCCACCTAGCAAGGTCAATATGTATAGTCACCATTTCTGTTGTTGAAAAAAAGGTATTTGCAATGAAAAAGTCCTTTGTCTTGCAAAATTCTATCATGCGATCTCTGTCATTTCTACCACCAAAGCCGTATTTTCCAACTATGGATTCTTCTTGTTTCCAACTTTTGCATTCCAATCACCAGTAACTATCAATGCATCCTGATTGTATGTTTGATCAATTTCAGACTGCATAAGTTGGTAAAAGTCTTCAATTTCTTCATTTTTTGGCATCAGTGGCTGGCTGTGTAAATTTGAATAATAGTCGTATTAACTGATCTTCCTTGTAGGGGTATGACCCTATCACTGACAGCATTATATTTCAGGATAGATCTTGAAATGTTCTTTTTGACGATGAATGTGACACCATTCCTCTTAAGTTTGTCATTCTCAGCAGAGTAGACTGTATGACTGTCTGATTCAAAATGGCCAATACTAGTCCATTTCAGCCCAGTAATGCCTAGGATATCAGATCTTTGTGCATTCCATTTCATTTTTGACAACTTCCAATTTTCCTAGATTCATACTTCATACAGTCCACATTTCAGTTATTAATGGATGTCTGCAGCTGTTTCTTCGTATTTTGAGTCATGCCACATTAGCAACTGAAAATCCCAAAAGCTTTATTCCATCCATGTCATTGAGGTCAATTGTACTTGAGGAGGGAGCTCTTCCCCAGTCATATTTTGAGTGCCTTCCAATCTGAGGGCCTCATCTTCTGGCACTATACCAGACAATGTTCCGCTGTTATTCGTAAGGTTTTCACTGGCCAATTTTTTTTTCTAAATTAGATTGCCAGGTCCTTCTTCCTAGTCTGTCTTAGTCTGGAAGCTCCACTGAAACCTGTCTACCATGGGTGACCCTGCTGGTATTTGAAATACCAATGGCAAAGCTTCCAGTATCACAGCAAGCATCAGACAAAAAGAGGCACAGCTATGCACCATACCATGGGACATGAAGACAGAGCCACACTGCGATTGGAATGGAGGAGAGCAGGTGGCCATAGGCTGATACCTAGAAGATGTACAGCTAGAGAAGGAGAGCAGGAGCCTCACAAACATCACCTGCTTGATTCATCAAGCATCCTACTATTTGAGGCACACTAAATAATAAATTTGCAGATTTATTTGATCTATAATCAGTTTTCTATTAAGAATTGAATGGTACTAAGTGTTCACCTTTGAATTCAAAAGAATCTAATTTTACCAAGGAATGAATAAAACATTCCCTGATTAATGCCTTGTAATAATAATGCACTGTTCATTGTGTAGAAGAATAATGCTCCCAGTGTCTTAGTGGAGCATGCCCTTGAGTCGTTTTCTAGGAACACTGCGAAGTATCTAGAGCCATCTACATTATCTTACCTGGTCTCCTTGGAAACCAACGACTTGTAGAACCTTCTTTTTACAGTCATAAATTCTGTAACACCTCTAGCACCTCTTTCCTTGATACCCAGAGCAGAGGTGCAAACAGAATCAATCCATACATGAACGGACTGGCGGTAGCATATCATAAAAGACAAGTATATAATAGTTAATAAGCATTCACATGAATAGTAGTACTTCTGCTGCTAATCTTTGGGTCTTTAAATTGGATCTTATACCAACAAATTTTAAAACAGACTCCTGCTCAAACAATGGTATCTCCTTTGTATGACCTTGGACAAGAGGTAACCTCTCTGACATTGGGTTCCTCGTCTATAAAAAGGAGTGAAAACAGATCTTCTTCAGACAGATCTACTTAGCATGGTGCCTGCACATAGTGATCACTCCATAAATGTAGCTCTTACTGTGATTTGACTTTTGACTTTTCATTGTCTACTTGGTATTATCGGCATATATTGAGTATATATGTCCAGTGTTGCAAACTACATTCTATGGTTTTGAAAGATACTTTCTCAGAGTACTAAACCTGCCTCTCTAGCAACTGAACCTCTAATATTTTAATCATTTGCACCATGCGGAAGACAACTGGACTAATTCATGTAAACAACACTTATAAATAATGTTTTTGTAATTCACTACCTGTTTTTAATTCTGGTATAATTACATAAGCTCTTATTTTGTGAACAATTCCGGTATAACATTGGAATTGGCAATGAAGACAATAATAAAGGCTCTTGAACTTCCACATGTGAACTCAATAACCACTTTTTATTTCTGAAAAGACAGATCTACATACATGTCTCAACCATTTTAAAAGATATATAAATAGGTGCTCATTTATATAACATCGCTTTATAGGACAAACCCGTGAAACATTCTGCTTCAACCAATTACGTATCGGGAACGAGTGAAATTCAGAAAGAATTAACTAAAACTTTACTTTTAAAAACAAATTTTACCCTCATTTTCTAAATTATCAGTTTTTCGTAGATTTTTTTGTGTCCAAACCACTACAAAACATACAGGTTAAAAATCACTTCAAAACTGAGTCTCTTTAATCAGTAGAAAGAGTTCTCCATACAGAATTAAGAACAATATTTTTATTTTCTGATAAAAAATGGGAAAACCCATTGCTAAGTTGTTAAGGTAGCTCAGAACCTTTCCCCCCCTGCTCTGGTGGCACATTGAAGAACACACTTTTAGACAGTAGAGGGCACCAAGAATCTTGGGAGCCATAGCTCCAGCGTTTGATACATCCGTGCCCTGCTCTCATTTTGCTCTGACACAGATAGCACTTTTCCTCCAAAAATCTCAGGGAGTCATGGCCCATCTCCAAGTGTAGCTCATCCCATAATAATGACAAAGCAGTTTCCCCAAATTAGAAGTCCTCTTATTTGTCTGTATTTTCCACAGTTATCACAGAGCATCTAAGGCCCAAACTGGAAAAAAGCTAATTTATAAATAAATGAATTAGTATGTTAAAAATGAAAAGGATAAATCAGAGTACAGTAACCTAAATATTACTGTTTTTTCCTATCAATTTACCATACAGTTATGATCTGATAAATGTCAATATTAATCTGAAGAACTTAGTGTGTTCTTATTTACGTGGAGTAACTAAATGAGGTTCTCACAATCTTCTTGATACTATGTCTGAAAAAAATATGACTTTTAAAGTTTAAGTTAGGAGAAATAAAAGAGAACTTTATCAGCAGATGTGAGAATGTTATATATCCTTATAAAGCATTCACATTCTAGAACACAAAAAACTAGATTTTGCCTGAAAAGGTCCCAAATCACAATCTGAAAATACTTAATTTCTGTGTGACTCTATCTCGTTCAGGAACGTGCTCCTTTCTCCATCCCTTCTTCCCTCCAGTATCACAGCAAGGTCAATGTGGCAGTGTCCAGGCTACCTCGGTCCTCACAGGAATTTCCATTGTTCCACACAGTATTCAAAAATAATGTAATGTCAACATTAGAAATTGGGTGCTTCCCTGACAGAGCGGGATAAAAATGTAGAATAAAGCTCAAATTCACAAAAAAGACCAGACTTACTGGTCTGACAGGGACTGGAAGAACCCCTGAGACTGTGGCCTCCAGACACCCTTCTAATTCAGAACTTAAGCCACTCCCAAAGTCCATCTTTCAGCCAAAGATTTGACAAACCTATAAAACAAACAATAACACACGTGAGGATCGTGCTTCTTAGTTCAATCTAGTATATGAGACCAAATGGGCAACACCTGCCCAAAAGCAAAGACAAGGCAGGAAGGGACAGGAAAAGTGGACTAATGGACATGGGGCACCTGGGGTGTAAAGGGAAAGGGGGAGAATGCTGACACAATGCGGGGATTGCAACCAATGTCACAAAGCAATCTGTGTATAAATTTTTGAATGAAAAACTAATTTTCACTGTAAACTTTCACCTGAAACACAATTTAAAAAAAAAAATGGGTGCCATCTTACACATAAATCAACAGGAAGGGAAAAAAAAAAAAACCTAATTACTACTTTTCTTAAAAGGGAAAAATGAAGTTAGTAGAACTTTTTAAGTGAATAACATGGCAATAATCAGCTGGGCCTAAGAAGTAGCTGCCCTCACTTGGAAAGAGGATGTGGTCTCCAGTCCCCATGAATCCTGACTGTTCTGCCCGACTGCCCACTTCACTCTCATTTACCACTTTAACTGGGTAGCTCCTATAGACAATCTGGCTTTTTGACTCTACTTCTATCATGTCCCTCAAGCTGCAACCACTTCCCTCTCTTTGTTGTTCCTCTATACTTTGTTCCATCCACAACCCTCCCACCACTGGAAAAAATACACAAAAGCTGTATTCACTTTAGTTGGAGATATTTTAATTTTCAGGAAAAAACAGCATGGTAAAATAAAAGGAGTATGGAGTTTGAGGTCAGAAAAATCTGGGTATCAGTTCTTGCTCCGTCACTTAGTAGCTACATGGGCACTGGCCAAGTTACCAAATGATACCTAATGTAATTATTCTCATCTGTAAAACAAGAAAAATATCATCTAATTGTAGGGTTGCTATGAGTGTTAGTGATCATGTATGTATAGTGCTTGGTATACTGCGTGTGGTGTGTGTTCAGTGCTGAGTCTATTTTTAATTCATAGCGACCCCATGCGACAGAGTAGAACTGCTCCCTAGGGTTTTCTTGGCTGCAATCTTTATGGAAGCTGACCACCAGGTCTTTCTCCCACAGAGGCACCGGGTGGCTTCAAACCACCAACCTTTTGGTTAGCAGCCAAGTGCTTAACCGTTTACGCTAGCAGGGCTCCCTTAGTCCATAGTAGGTACCCAATAACTCTTAAGTAATACTGTTGTCATTACCACTACTACAACTAAATAAGTAGTACAAAAGTAGACAGTGACACGGGGAATAAGGATTATAAGAAGCTCCCTTGAAAACCGGAAAGAGACACTGTTGAATAGTCTGAAGACTATGTGTCTGGGGAGACAGGGCTATTCATTTTTCTTCTTCAGGGCTGTCCTCCATTTAGTGAACTTCCCTTAACCATCAGAGTTGGTCACCACAACCAAAAAGAATCACATGATCATCTCAATCAAAGCAGAGAAGGCATTTGATAAATCCAACCCCTTTCCTGATAAAAACTCTCAGCAAAAAATAGAAAGGAAATTCCTCAACATAATTAAGGACATATATGCAAAACCAAAGGCCGACATTATTCTCAATGGAGAAAGATTGAGAGCATTCTCCTTGAGAATGGGAATGAGCCAAGGATGCCCTTTATCACTCTTGTTCAGTATTATACTGGAAGTCCTAGCCAGGACAATAAGGCAAAAAAGAGAAATAAAGGGTATCTATTGGAAAGGAAGTAAAATTACCCTTATTCACAGATGACAAGATCCTATATATAGAAAATCCCGCAGACTCCATAAGAAAGTCACTAGAACTAATACAAGGATTCAGCAAAGTGGCAAGGTACAAGACCAACACACAAAAATCAGCTGAGGTCCTCTACACTAATAAGGACTCCAAAAAGAAAATCAAGAAAACAATACCATTTAGAACAGCTCCCAAAAGGATAAAATACCTAAGAATAAATCTAACCAGGGACATAAAAGACTTATACAAGGAAAACTATAAAACACTACTGCAAGAAATTAAAAGACATCTACATAAATGGAAAAATATTCCATGCTCATAAATTGGAAGACTTAACATTGTGAAAATATCAATACTACCCAAAGCAATCTATAAGTATAATACAATACCAATCCAAATCCCAAGAACATACTTTAATGAAATGGAAAAACTAATGCCAACTGTAAATGGAAAGGAAAGAGATCCCAAGCAGCTAAAACAATACTGAAGAAAAACAAAGTCGGAGGCCTCACACCTCCCCATCTCAAAACGTACTATACGGCCAGGGTAATCAAAACAGGCTGGTACTTGTTCAATGACAGACACATAGACCAATGGAATAGAATTGAGAACCACTGAGAACCCAGAAGTAAATCCATCCATCTACAGGCAGCTGATCTTCAACAAAGGGTCGAAGTCCATTCATGAGGAAGGAACAATTTCTTTAACAGTGCTGACAAAACTGGATATCCACTTGCAGAAGAATAAAACAGGATCCATACCTCACACCATGCACAAAAACTAACTCAAAATGGATCAAAGACTTAAACGTTAAAGCTAAAACTATAAAGTTCCTGGAAGATAACACAGGGACAAAACTAGGGGTCCTAATTTTTGGCATAAATAGCCTATCAAACACAACTGAAAACAGAAGATAAATTAGATAACTCAGACCTCCTAAAAATTAAATACTTATGCTCATCAAAAGACTTTACCAAGAGAGTAAAATGAGAACCTACAGACTGGGAAAAAATCTTTGGCAATGACATATCTGATAAGGGTCTAATCTCTAAAGTATATAAAAAACTTCACCACCTTAACAACAAAAAGACCAACAATACAATCAAAAAATGGGCTAAGGACATGAACAGACACTTTACCAAAGAGGACATTCAGGTGGCAAACAAACACATGAAAAAATGCTTGCAATCATTAGCCATTAGAGAGATGCAAATCAAAACTACAATGAGATATCATCTTACCCCTGCAAAAACGGCAATGATCATAAAAACAGAAAACAACAACTGTTGGTGAGGTTCTGGGAAGACTGGAACTCTTATACATTGCTAGTGGGATTGTAAAATGGTACCACCACTATGGAAAATGGTAATGGCGCTTCCTCGAAAAGCTAGAAATAGGAATACCTTACGATCCAGCAATCCCACTCCTAGATATATATCCTAGGGATACAAGAGTAGCGACACAAATCAACATATCCACACCTATGTTCACTGCAGCATTATTCACAATAGCAATAAGATGGAAACAACCTAAGTGCCCATCAACAGATGAATGGATAAACAAACCGTGGTACATCTATACAATGGAATACTATACAACTATGAAGAATAATGAGGAATCTGCAGAACCTCTTACAACATAGATAAATCTGGAGCATATTATGTTGACTGAAATAAGTCAATCACAAAAGGACAAATATTGTAGGGTCCACTATTACAAAAAGTCAAGAATAGATGTACACACAGAAAGTAACGTTCTTTGATGGTTACCAGGGATAGGAGGGGGAGGGAGGGGGAAACACTTTCTAGATAGTAGATATTTATTATTTTTTGGTGATGGGAAAGGCAATACCAAACTTGGGTGAAGCACAAACTGATCAAGGTACATAAAGACACTAAGAACACAAGAAAAAGAGATAATTTTGGAAAATGCTATAACATATACAATTTTGCAACAATAGTAACAACCACCAAAAAATGTGTGTGGTTACATAGGGAGATACGTATGCAGATGTGTATATAGGAAGGCGTATGTGAGTAAATGCACATGCCTGTACAGGTGTATGTGTAGGCATATGTATATACACGTTTGTGTGTGCTGGATATATATCCACACAGATAACAAACCACATAGGGGGCACAGTTATGGAGGCTTCCCAGACATATCCAAACAACTCACAGGATTGGTTCACTGGGTCAAAAGGCTTAGGATCATATTCTCGGGAGACAATTTAGTCAACTGGCATAACACAGTTGTCATGGATTGAACTGTGTCTCCCAAAAGCATCTGTCAACTTGGCTGGGTCATGATTCCCAGTATTGTATGATTGTCTACAATTTTATCATCTGATGTGATTTCCCTATGTGTTGTAAATGCTACCACTATGATGTAATAAGATGGATTACCGGCAGTTATATTGATGAGGTCTACAAGATTAGATAGCATCTTAAGCCAATCTCTTTTGAGAGATAAAAGACAGAAGTGAGCAGAGAGACACGGGAACCTCATATCACCAAGAAAGCAGTGCCAGCAGCAGAGCGTGTCCTTTGGACCTGAGGTTCCTGAGCTGAGATGCTCCCAGAACAAGGGAAGACTGATGACAAGGGCCTTCCTCCAGGGCCGACAGAGAAAGCCTTTCCCTAGAGCTGAAACCCTGAATTTGCACTTGTAATGTACTAGACTGTGAAAGAATAAACTTCTCTTTGTTAAAGCCATCCACTTCTGGTATTTCTGTTATAGCAGCATTATGTAACTAAGATAATAGTTCATAAAGATAATGTTCTACATCCTAGTTTAGCAAGTAGCATCTGGGGTCCTAAAAGCTTGCAAGCACCCATCTAAGATACAACTATTGCTCTCTACCTGTGTGGAGCAAAAAAGAATGAAGGAAACCAAAGGCTCAAAGAAGAAACTAGTCCACAGGACTAACAGCCCACACGAACCATGACTTCTTCTAACCTGAAACCAGAACTAGATGATGCCCGGCTACCACTACTGACCATTCTGACCAGGGACATAATAGAAGGTCCTGGATAGAATGGGAGAAAAATGTAGAATAAAATTCAAATTCCTAAAACAGGCTAGACCTCCTGGACCAATAGAGACTAAAGGAACCCCCAAGACCATCACCCTAAGATACTCTTTGAACTTGGAACTGAAGCTATTTCTGGAGGTCACCTGTTAACCAAATAGTAGAATGGCTTATAAAATAAACAATATCACTCAAAAGTAATGTGCTCTATGGAACAATCAACTAGATGAGACCAAACAGTCAACATTTACCCAAAAGCAAAGATAAGAAGGCAAGGAAGCTAGATCAATGGCAACAGGATGAACAGAATAAAAACAATGAGAATCTGACACACTGTGAAAACGGTAAACCAATGTCACAGAATAACGTGTATAAAACTTGTTAAATGGGAACCTAATATGCTTTGTAAACTTTCACCTAAATCTCAGCAAAATATTATTTAACAATATATATATTCATTCTGGAGGGGGGAAAGCATTAACAAAAAGGCATAAAACAAGGAAAATTAATATTTTATAACTAATGAGATATGTTCAATCAAACTGCAAAAAAATCAATAAAAATTATTTCAGGAATTCCAATAAATCAATAATAATAGTACCAGTAGTAGTACTGTTAGGTCCTATCACAATAATCAGTGTCCCTGGGTGGCACAGTTCAGTGCTCCACTACTAACCAAAAGGTTGGCAGTTTGAACCCACCCAGAGGTGCCTCGGAAGACAGTCCTGGCAATCTGCTTCTGAAAGGTCACAGCCTTCAAAAACCTGCGGAGCAGCTCTACTCAGCACACGCAGTGCCACCATGAAGGCAACTGACAACAACTACAATAACAGTAACACATTAGGACTAGAAAGCAATACAGTTTCATTATATGTGAAATATATTTATGTAAAATCATGTTCATTGGAGACCACGGAAATAACTCCATTGGTGGTGCAAACAGTTAAGTGCTAAGCTGCTAACCAAAAGGTTGGCAGTTCGAACCCACCAGCAGCTCTGTGAGAGAAAGACCAAGCAATCTGCTTCTTTAAAGATTATAGCCAAGAAAACCCTATGGGGCGGTTCTACTCCGTCCTATGGGGTTGCTGTGAAGTGAAATCGACTAGACGGCACCTAACAAACAACACTGGTGTAATAATCTAGGATCTGCAGAGTCTGGTAAATCACCAACGTTTACCGAGTATCCATGCAGTACTGCTATGCTGACGACCAGCAGAGTGAGAGGGATGGAAAAGACTAAGGAAACGTTTCTGAGCACGACTCCATTCTAAGAATCATGTCATACATTTATTGTGACGTTCTATCTATCTGTCACAGCAGCTCTGCATGGTAGGTATAAGTACCCCATTTCAAGTAAGGAGCCCTGGTGGCACAATGGTTAAGAGCTACAGCTGCTAATCAAAAGGTCAACAGTTCAAATCCACCAGCCACTCCTTTGAAACCCTATGGGTCAGTTCTACTCTGTCCTATAAGGGTTGCTATGAGTCAGAATTGAGTCACAATCGAGCCGATGGCAACAAGTTTGGTTTTTTGGTTTCAAGTAAGGAAGCTGATATTTAGGACCATGACTCATCCCAACTACTGAGACAGTAGATGGAGAAGAATTTGAACTTCGTTTTATGTGGCCTTCAAACCATATTCATCACTTCTACTGTCAAAGAGTTGTACCACACAAATACACACTTGTGTGCATACGGACAGAAAGCGGACTTACAAACAAAATTCGCAATGAGATCTAATACCACCCCAGGCCCACAAATTTTGAACTCTGACTGGGGTTAAGAAGGACAAAGTCCTTGAAAGTGGCAGAACATTCCAAGTTACTGAAGGAGGAGAAAGAGACTGGTTGTCAGAGAAGAAAGAAACTGAGATTCGGGGAAGTGTCTAGAAACACAGAAATAAAGATGTTGGAAGAAGCTCATTCCTCATTTTAGAACATGGATCCTTTATAAAATCCATTTTATTTTTAAATATAGCTGGAAAACACTATGTGAGGAGAGCTGTACATTCCACGTGCTTGAAGAGCCGTTCTACTTTTACATTCTCTGCTTCCCCTGGTTTAAGGAGTGTACTTCCTATCACTATTGGCTGACCCGGCGGATTACAGTATATTACACAGTATTTTAGTTTTAATAGCTTTGAATTTCTTGTGATAACTCCAGATGAGAAGAAGGACCTACATTTTTGCAATATTTGTTTAATGTTTAAGATTGCACATATTTTATGTACAAAATTACTTAAAGAGAACTACAAAGTGTTCACACATATTACTATTTTTTAAAAAATTATGACAGATGCAAAAGTTCCCTGAAATGGAAAATGTTCAAACTGCAAAAAAATTAATAAAAATCATTTAAGAAGTTCCAGTAAATCAAAATTATTATGTTAATCATTTCAACCCTAAGACATAGAAGAAAAAATTCAGGGTTCCAATCACCTCTCTTAGAAAGCTACACCTGCCATCAAAAATAATATTCACAATTATTATAAATGACAGGTGTGAAGTAGTACCTTCAAGACAGAGAAATCCAAATAAGTCTCCTGTTACGGTGGCTGTTACAGCATCAGGAGAATAACACTAAAATAGTAAAACTACATAAACTCAGTATCTCGCATACTTTTAAAAATACTAACAGCAGTGAGGCTTAGCTTGCACACGCACACACACACACACAAAATAAAAACCAATTAGGTACAACTGTAAACTCTTATTTCCATTTAAGAAACAATAAAAGTACACGGTCATGGGAATGGCATACAACATGGATTCAAAAACTCAATTTAAATCCTAGCCTGAGCATTTATTAGCTGTGTGTTTTTATTAATTAGCTACTCCAGGTCTTCTTTCATTCTTCTTTAGCATGACAATAAGAATCCCTACCTCAATATTAGCTGATGGATAATAGGAGCCCGATACATAATAATTCAATACAAACCTTGTTCCTCGGAATAGCGCTAGTCAAAGTTATGAAACAAGTGATAGCAAGCTTCTTCAGAATACTCAGTCCCCTCATATTACAGGCTGTCCCCGGATTATGAACAAGTTCCATTCCTAAATCTGTCTTTAAGTTGAATTTTAACGTAAGTTGTATCAGTTAAGTATGGTTCATACCTAACATCAGTTAGTCAAATTTTTGCCTTAGTGCATAGTATATAATGTACCTTTTCTATACATAAAAAACATTAAAGAAACACTTCCATATACATTAAAACATCTTTAACATAATGATACAGTAATAATAATGCTCTGATGCGTGACACAAAGTGTGCCCTCCTGTTATTATGAATCACTGCATGTACCTCAAATTCTTAGTGTAGTAGGTTTTAGAGGGGGTGGTTCATAACTACGGTTGTACGTAAGTCTGACATTCATGACCCGGGGGCTTCCTGTATATCCCAAGGGTTTTCAAGCTAGCCCCCACCCACTCTTCATCCCACCTCAATGGAGCAGCTTTGCTTCCCTGTGATTTATATATGGGGATATATTGCAGTTCTGACCATTTGAAGAAAGGGGTCCATGGCCGTAAGAAATACGTCTGAACACAAACCTGTGGCTCGCGACTCAACCTATCTTTCCAGGGTGCCTTTTTCCTGCATCATGCCGAGTTTCACACCTCTCCTCATCTCCTTCAGGATATTTAATCTTACCATATCCAGATCATTTGTTTTCCAAGAGACTTACAAACGTTTTCTAAATCCCACAAAGCGATCAACTATATGCATTTAATTATTAACATATTTTCACTTCATTAAACACCAATGAAAATGAATTGAAAATATGCTAATATTAATTAAATGAATAAAGTTGATCACTTTATGGGATAAAGAAATACCTTACCTGGTGGTTCCTGTGGGAGACGCAGACCTGCAAGACCACAGAGTGACTGCAAGAACTGCGCATCCCATGTGGCTGGAGACTAAAGATACGTAACACACACGCGCGCACACACACTACTATTTTTCTTCGAAAGATGTATATGGATGTCAATATGCAAAAAAAAACTCATTTAAAAGGATTACAAAATTGTTAGGGTGTTTTCAAATTAAAGAATATTAAAATCACAGATGTTATTCAGAGGTCTAGGATTTTTAACATTAAAATAACACGTTTTTGTTTCAAGTGTTGACACACCCGGGTTTTAGCCTAAATACTAAATACTTGAAGGGGCAGACATTATCATATGACGGCTGAGTAAACAAGGAGTTGCGGCAGGCATTGACGTTGTCCCTCAATATCCATTCTCTTTTAGATGTTTAATAATAAACCCAAACCAAACCCGTTGCCGTCAAGACGATTACAACTCATAGCGTCCTTATAGGACAGGGTACAATTGCCCCATAGAGTTTCCAATGCTGTAATCTTTATGCAAGCAGACTGCCACATCTTTCTCTCGTGGAGCAGCTGGTGGGTTCAAACCACTGATCTTCTGGTTAGCAGTCAAGCGCTTAACCACTGTGCAACCAGGGCTCTTTATGTTTAATAATAGAATGCCTGATTTTTAACTGGGCTTAAGGTACTCTAGAACAAGGGTCAGCAAACTCCAGCCTGCAGGGCAAATACAGTCCAGTGTTTGCAGCGTTAAAAAAACGGTTTTCACATCTTTAAAGGATTGAAAAACAAAAGAATAATATTTCATGACATGTGAAAATGACATGAAATTCAAATTTCAGTGTCTATAAAGTTTTATTGGAATAAAGCTATGCTTATTCATTTACATGTTGTCTATGGTTGCTTTCACACTGTAACAGCAGAGATGAGGAATTTTGCTAAAGACCATATGGCCCATAAAACCTAAAATATTTATTATCTAGCTCTTTACAGAAAAAGCTTGCCTATTCCTCTCTAGAATAAAGCTTACCTCAAGGCAAGAAATGGCCATTTGACTAAGCTCTAAAGTAGAAACGCTGTGTGTGGTTCTTGAGACATGTCCTTGAAAAGAGGGAGGTGCCTTCCCCTCTTACTGCTGGCTAGCAAGCAGACATGATAGCTGGAGCTCCAGCATCCATCTTGGTCCATGAGACGTAAGACACAAGTAAACGATGGTCGAGCAACAAGATTGACGGAGCCTGTATTCCTGATGATCAAGGAACCCCTATACAGCTCCAGGTATCCTAAATTTAACTCTTTATATTATAGAAAAATAAATGTCTCTTTTTTAAGTCATTATTATAGCCATTATTTTAGGATATGTGTGTGTTTGTGTGTGTGTGTGTGTGTGTGTGTGTGTGTGTGTATGTGCGCGCGCGCGTGTGTTTAGTGTTGGAGCCCTGGTGGCGCAGTGGTTAAGAGCTCAGCTGCTAACCAAAAAGGTGGGCAGTCTACTCTGTCCTATAGGGTCACTATGAGTCAGAATCGACTCAACGGCAATGGGTTTGGTTTTTACATATAGTATCAGAACCTAATCAGGACTGAGGTTCACCTGCCCCCACAAGCTACTATATATCAGCATCACTTAAGTCACACCAGGCATCTAGCAAACGATTATTCTGCCCCTAGTGCAACACATCAACAGAAGCTGCCTCTACCAACATATGGGACCAATCGTGTTAGAATCACTTGGTAACGAATTTCTGTCATTTTTCTATCCACTGTGTAACAGGCTTAAGAATAATTCTCCACAAACTATGTATATCCAAAAGGAAGATAAGGTTTTTACCAAATACAGCACTCGAAATGTACAGATTATCCAATCACTTTAGTCCTGGAAGGGCCCTTGAATATCTTGTAGCTCACATTTATATTAAAAAAGATTTTTTTGCCATGGAATATTTCATATAAACTTAGAGAAAAACCCCAATATCAAAAACAAAAATTAGAAAAATTTATTTTGAAATCTGGGTGGAGCACTGGAGCTCCACCCACCCTAAACCAAAAACTCATCCCGCTGCTGTCAAGTCAACATCAACCCACTCTGACTCCCTCTAACTCCTCCAGCCCCCTCCTACAACCCTCAAACGTCATCAAATACTTCCTAAATAGCAGTCCTTAGCTAAAGTTCAAAACTTAAACTTTCGAACAGAATTTCCTCACTAATACTAGTTATTTCAAAATTATATCAGTACTAGCCACAAGCTTTATTAATATATTCTGATTACTCAGACATATTTTTTTTCTTCCTAAATCTCCCTTCTGCTCTAAATATGTAAAATTACCAGGTATCTGGATTTAGAGGTGAATTTTACTACCAAAAAAAAAAAAAAGGTTCTGTGGTTAATATCTGAGATAGAAGCACTGACATTTTTTGTTCAGGTCAGCATGTGTGAGTACCATACTTAGATCTATGAAAGGAAACTCTTAGTTATAACCCCCATCCTCAACTAGTTTAAAAGACAGCAGGGGGCATTTATCTACTACAACTTTAAGGATGTATAAAGGATCCTGTTTTATGGTGCTTATGGTACAGATTATTGATACTTTGAATTAGAAAACTAACTGGCAAATAACATGTAGATGAACTGTATTACCTACGATAAAACCAAGAACCACATGGACTCAGCCAACAAAGTCAGGCCACAAAAGCATGAGAGAGCTGAAGCACTCCACAAACACTTATTTCCTAGTTGTTATTCTGTCAGAAGACATGTTAATGGGTTTTAGAAGAAACTGACAGCTCTTTTTAAAACACTGAAGTGACAAAAGTCGTTTGTCTAAGTTTTGATCTCATTTCTTCTCTTGAATGAATGGAGTTAATTCATAGGAAGTAAGGAAATTACTGAGTAAGGGTTTAAAGAAATTCGTGATAGAAGTAATTCTCAAAATAGGAACTCAAATTAAAATGCTGTACCACCAACTTCCTTGTCTCTCTGTAGCGAGAAGCCTTTCAGGTCTACTATCTACATCCACACCTGTGACTACTCTTTGTCAAAATGAAGCAACATGAGTGGCAAATACTCATCCAGCATAACTGAACCCTAGAGCTCTATTTAACACAAGGTTATGCTTTCCGGAAGAAGGAATCACGACCCAGTGTCTCACCGATATATTTATACCAGAAGAACTAAATTTGGCTATAGATGAGGAAGTTGTAAAACATAAATACCCCACTGGAATGAACTAGGCTCTTAAAAAAGAAGCTTTCCAATTAAAAGCTAGAAGGGTTGTCAAACCCTCAGCATTCCGAAAACCATTTCATTTACTTTATGTTCTCACTTTTATTTAATTCTAAATATTGTTTTAAACAATGAAATTATCAGCAACGATTCAAGACTTAATTTAGAAAGACTTTTCATTTCACAGATTCCCTAATTCTTTTTATTCTGTTTTAATTCAACTAATATTTATTTATCTCTTGCACATGCACAAGGCATGGTGATTAGTAAGCATTCTTCCATACCCGAACTCATTAGACCCTCACAACCATTTTGAGAAAAGGAATGTGCCAAGTACTCTGCCAGGTACACTTGCCTTTTATTAAGCAGCACTGTATCTTTGGATTCTACTGACTAGCCACCATCTGTTCATCTAGCTAGATCATCTTTGACACCCATCACGTATTTCCGTAAGTACAAATTGTCACTCATGTCTATATTATTTTTTTTTATTGAGCTTTAGATGAAAGTTTACAGCTCAAGTTAAAGTCTCATTCAAAAATTTATACACATATTGTTTTGTGACATTGGTCACAATCCCAACAATGTGACAGCACACTTCGCCTTTCCACCCTGGGTTCCCTGTGTCCAACAGTCCAGTTCCTGTCCCTTCTTGCCTTCTCGTTCTGCTTCCGGACAGGAGCTGTCCATTTTTAATAGATCCTTTTGAGGCAAATTCTATCAGGAATGGTCTTGGAAGTAGGAATCGCTTATATAACAAAAGCCCATTTCAACATGTCATTTACATATAATTCTTTTCAGTGTTCTGTCCTGCAACAACTCCTAACAGGACACCAGCATAGTCAAGCTGGTCAATTACATCCATTCTGATTCAAGCAATTTTACTAAGACAGTATCGGAAAGCTCTTTATCTTAATAAGCAAAACTATTAGTTGAAAATAAAGGTATTGTACCTTGCTTAAATAAGATGTAGCTCTGTAAAAATTAATTTTCTCAAATAAGTATAAATAATAGCATGCAAACTCAAGTGTGGCATTGACCCTAACATTCAGGCTGCCAAGTTCATCATTCTAGCCAACAACACTATGTAATTCTCTATTCATTTCGGCAGCATCATCCGCCCTTCCTGCTTTGGTGCTCACTTCCAATACTTTAGGAACCTGGGCTGGTTTCCTAGAGTTCCCTTCTCTCCTGCTGGTCTTCATACCCACTCTCCTGAAATCATCGGATTTCCTGCTTCCTGCTTCGCTAAACTACTGGTCTTCACACTGATTTTGCCCTTGAGAATAATTTTGAATAACTATTAAAGTAACACAAATTTAATTTCCAGCATACTGTAATTACCAACATTTTAAATGAAACTTTTACTTCATTCTTATAAATGTATCCAATAGAATCTATACTATCATACCCATTTGATAGCCACCATCATCAGGGCTGTCCCATTCAGCCATGCAGATTGTTTCCTACAAAGTGAACGACATCCACTTGGATTTGGCAAAGTAGCAATTCCGAATCATCTCTTTTTTAAAAAAATACATGAACCAGCTCCCTTTAACAGAAATTTTACACTCTTACTTTTGCTCCTTCAACTTTTATTTCCACTTCATTTACCCCAAAGAATTTCACGTGATAGTAACATATTATACGCTTGAAAGTCTTTTACGATCATAGTTTCCTACTTCTCTGCAACAAAGATTATGTATGTGAATTTAAATTTTAAACTATCCTGTGACTACAAGGTTCCAAGTGCTTAGCAGAAATACTGCAAATCTTTACTAATAATTTTAAACATAAAAAGGACACTTTTACTGGAAATAAATAATTTAATGACAAGGATAAAACCCACTGCCATTGAGTCGATTCTGATTCATAGCGACCCTATAGGACAGAATAGAACTGCCCCATCAGGTTTCCAAGGAGCAGCTGGTGGCTTCGAACTGCCAACCTTTTGGTTAGCTGTCGACCTCTTAACCACTGTGCCACCAGGGCTCTATGATAAGGAGAGGGCTTTATTTTTTCAAAAAGTTCATGTATCCTTAGACAATTACTACTTATTGCTTGACTGAAACTGAATTCAGCATCAATTCTAGCACTGTATTTCATTTTATAGCTAAAAGCATGAGAAACTTTTTTCACATAGACACAAAGGAAGTTTTGTTACAGTAATGTCACTCAAGTCTTTGATTCCCTCAAAGTTATATGCCAATAACCCACAGTGATCCATTGTCAAAAATTATTCTTAATGATGCATCAGTCGACAATTTGATTAGGTCCTCCTTCAGTTTTGTTGGAAGCAAGTAATTGAAAACCATCTGACTTGCATGAGGATATATTATGCAGTCTTTAGAGTCCTTCACTTTCTCAATTCTAACACCAATATTTTGAATTTCCCCCCATAAGTCTGAATTTCCCACCCCCATAGAGGTTTTAACAGGGCCAGGAAGTACGCCGTAGCATGATTCAAGAGGACAGAAAGATATGCCTTTCTCCCACACCCAGGAAGACAGCAACTGTGAAGAGGGCCTCCCCGACCTCAGTTACTTTCTCAAGCATTAATTTTAGGAAACTGGAAAGCTGTCACACATTCCCAGGAGTACACGTAGCCCAGTTAAAAATCACGACTCTAACGACCTCCCAAGTCACCCTAACTGCTCTCTTTCTGAGCGAAAAGGCCATTTTCTGTGTTCCCTTTTCAAAACACACCTCCACCCTCAAAAAGCTTTCCAGCCCACCTGGAAGTGAAAGGAATCAAATGCATGATTCAAAGCCCTCCCAAGGGAACGGGGTGAACTTTTGTATTATTTATGCATTTGACTGTCACCTGTCTAGGATAACATGGGTCTCACGCATACATATAATCGCACATACATTCATATATACAGGAGTAATTCTCTCTCCACCGTGGTTGCTAATATGTCTGCTTTTAATTGTCAAAGTCAAATGTTGACAAAAAGTAACCAAACACACAAAGGATTTATTGCCTACCCAGGTCAGAATCCTAACACGGATTTTTCAGGACTGGATTTCCATATCCACTTGTGAAATATTAAAATCTACAGTTTTTTTTGGAAACACTACTGCAAGGAGATAGAAAAAATTACAAATGTTACAGAAATTCTCGTCACTACCATTTAAATAATGTTAGAGAACCATATTACATTTCAAACCACTAAAAAGCCATAGTCCAATAAAATGGGAGTTCACTTCCAATCCAAGGTGGCGGTGTGAACACAAGTATTTATCTTTCCTCCACTCTAGGACTCCATTAAATGATAGTAAAGGAATCCAAAGAGAAACAAATCAACAAGGATGAAAGAAAAGGTGCTGAGTCAACAAGTTCAGCAAATTTAGGGCAAATGCAAAGCTGACAGAGAAGAGGTAACAAATGAAGTGAACCAGAGGAGACCACAGCCTGGAGAACAGAAACAAAGAGGACACGAGAAAGACAAGAGCCCACCTGCCATGAGGAACCCCCAAGATGCTCGGGGCCTGGTTACTGCAAGGCAGAAAAAGACAAGCAATGAACAGGGAGCAATGAATTGAAAACCAGTATTAAAGGAATTAGTACAAATTAAGTGTTTAGAACAGTGACTGCATACAGGAAACCAGTTGCCCTTGAGTCAACTCCAACTTGTAGTGCCCCCGACTCATGGCGACCCTCTGTTTGTCAGAAGAGAAATGTGCTCCACAGGGTTTTCGATGGCTGACTTTTGGGAAGCTGACTGCCTGGGCTTTCTTCCAAGGTGCCTCTGCGTAGACTCAAACCTCCAAACCTTTCAGTTAGCAGCCGAGCACATTAACTGTTTACACCACCCAGGGACTTCCTGCCACATAGCAGCACTCACTAAAAGTTAGCTATGCCATAAATATAGGAGATACAATATTAGCTTATCAATACAATTCTTTCCAGTTTACAAAGCACTTTCATAAAGTGTAAGTCAGCAAAATGCACAGACTATGTACTCAGGCACAGAACATATTTCTGTTGAAAGCATAGTCCATAAGGAATACTCATTGCTGGCAAGTTGATTCCGACTCATAGCAACCCTATAGGTCAGTGTAGAACTGCCTCAGAGGGTTTTTCCAAGGAGCGGCAGGTGGATTCAAACTGCTGACCTTTTGATTCGCAGCCAAGTTCTTAACTACTGCACCACCAGGGCTCCTGATGAGGAAGAAGAAGACCTAAGTTTTAGTCCTGGTTTTCTTGCTATCCTGGCTGTGTAACCTCAGCCTCTTCAGGTTAACCTCATTAACTCAATTTCATTTTGATGTTGACAACAACCATGTGTGGTAGGTTATGGAATTATCATCATCCCCATTTCACAGATAAAGTAACGGAAGCTCAGAATGATTTAATAGCACAGCCAAACTCACAAAGCTAGTAAGTGGAAAAGCCAGGGCTTGGCCTACATCTAATGTTCTGCCACTGTACCCTGCTGCCACTTCTCTGAGCAGGAAAATAATAACCCTAAAGGCATGCACATTTGGGTGCTGAGTGAAAGAAAGCCTGGTATGTGTGTGTTGTGTATACACGTATACTTTGATTTTTTTTAGTATACAAAGAGAAAACGCTCACTCGTTGACTACATATTAAATTAGATGTAGAATGCCCAGGGAATTGTCTATGGCTCGTTAACTTCAAAACTACCTGAACTCTTTTAAAAACAGGAAACCAAAGTCTTTACACCAAAGACACCGGATCTTAGACATGGTACCATTTGCTTTCTAAACTCCATCTGGGCCTGCTGACGGCTCCGTGGAGTCAGTCAGCAGTGTTTACTGAGCGCTGCACACAGCGCGTGACACTAAGAGAGAATGTGGAGAGGTCCAAGGGAGGCTGTCCAAACTAGTCAAGGGTGTCATTCTTAGGAATCCATCAGAGTACCCTATCAGCCGGTAAACACGTGAATGTGACTCACCTTACATAATCACGTTCCTTAAAACAGTGTGAAAAACTGCAAACTTCATGTAAATGAATTATTTTTTAAAGAGATCTTATAGTGATGCATTTTCCAGCATGTTCGTAAATCTAGCTAATTATTATACGATGACAGATTTTTGTATCTTATATAAGATAGCTTATGAATGTTATAAGCTGAATAATTGTTAACGGAGCCAAAAAGTAAAGGAAGAGTTAGAGGTGGGGAAACAGAAGCATTTATGGGAGCAACTTCCAGAAAGAAAGGAGTTAGATATGAAAAGTAGAGGGACACAGCCCTATAGAGGAAAACACCACAAGATACCAGGTGATAAAGAATATTACCAGTGGGTGATACGGCATGTGCAAAGGTCCAGTGGCAAGAAACAGTAAAATATGAACAGAGAATTATACAAGAACAATGAGGCAAATGTTTCATAAAGGTTCATAATGAGAACCCTAGAAAAGAGCACATTTTGCAGGAAGCCTTGGGCGCCAGAAAGGAGAAGTCTGGATTTGACTAAAGGCAGCAGAAACCAGCCTGCAGAGAAGTGACATGATAAAAATGGCTTTAGAAAGATTATCCCAGCAGCTGTGTGTGGGATGGTTTCAAGCTGAGAGAGACCGGAGGCGGAAGAGACCTGCTAAATGAATGTTCCACTAATTCAGGCACGATTTGATGAGGGTGTGGTTGGGGTGCAGAATTTGGTGGTGTGGAACGAGCTATCTTACAGAATGAGGAGTTCTGGGCTCCAGTCTTTGCTGGGCAAGGCAGTGAACCTCAGTTTCCCCATCTGTAAAATGTGAGGGAACAGCTCTTTCTGTTTCAATGAACTTTTATTCTACATGATTCAAGAGACTGTGGATAAAATCTCTTCAGGCATGGGCAGACTAGATATGACTAGAAAGTCAGGGAAAATAAAAATATGGTTCACATCAAAACAACTAACCCTGGCTTGGCAAAGTTGATGCATTTTTTAATTGTGTCTTAAAATCCTCTCAAATACATAAGATTGCATCCATACTAACTATAGACAGGATAGAGAACATTGCCAAGCAGTAGGTTGGTGACCCTCTCAGCTGCCCAGCAATTCTGCCTCCTCCCACCTGGCTCACACCAAAACCTTGGGATACTCATTACCTGCAATCCCTTCTTAGTCACCACCAGTCTTGTCCATTTCCTAAATCTCTCTCGAATACAGCACCTTCTCTCCATCTCCTACACCACCAGTCTCATCCACTGCAAGCTCCTGGCTCACCCCAGTCACTCTTGTTGCCCCCTAATCTATTCATTATTTACACGTTCCAGTCACACCATCAGTGGTTGGCTGTGACTATTAGCATAACATGACCTAAAAGGCCCTCCATGGTCTGGTCCCCATCCACCTTGCCAGTCACAGACCAATTATAATATGACAACGAACCCTAACAATCCTCAAGTACTGACCTGAAGTTCCAAGCACCGTTCTAAGCGCTGTATATAACTCACTGACTCCTCCTGCAAACTATTCTCCCACCACCCCTAGTCTGCCCCCCTCCACCCTTACTCATAAGTGGTTTTCAATTTGTCCATGGTACAACCCTAGGAGGTGTCATTCCTGAAAGTACCACAAACATAAGTCCACGTATACATTCATTACCACAGCTTCCCAGCAAATAGTACTGTCTTGTTCTTACAAAATCAGCACAGTATGACCCTGTCCCAACAGACAGCAGTCACATGTCCTAACCAGGAGTACCTTCTCCTAAGGGACTACAGGACCCATGCCCACGACTCCAGCTGCAATGGTCTTCTTGCAGTTCCTCAAATTCACTTGGAGCCAGTATCTCATGACCCTTGTTCATATTCTTCCCTCTTTCCTTAGGCCTGGAAGACATTCATCCTTCCCAACACCTACAATTAGGCTGTCTTCCCAATTCCTCTGTGTTCTTCAGGTCTCACCTTAAATGCCACTTCCTCAGGGAAGCTTTAGACTGCTCTCACGCTGGTGGCTCAGTGGTTAAGAGCTTGGCTGCTAAACAAAAGGTCAGCAGTTCAAATTCTCCAGTTTCCACTCCTTGGAAACCCTATGGGGG
This sequence comes from Trichechus manatus latirostris, assembly GCF_000243295.1. Classification (NCBI taxonomy): domain Eukaryota; kingdom Metazoa; phylum Chordata; class Mammalia; order Sirenia; family Trichechidae; genus Trichechus; species Trichechus manatus. The sequence continues at coordinate 21,888,856 of NW_004443959.1, read as the reverse complement.
AGTTCTACCCTGTCCTATAGGGTCTTTATGAGTTGGAATCAACTCAACAGCAACGGGTTTGGTTTTTATAAGCACTCATATAAACAATACTTTGTCTTCACAGCAGTTATCACACCTGAATTAATTATGATTAGAAAAACATTTTTACTAATTTAATTATCCATGTATTTACTTAATATTTGTCTCCCGACAGAAACTCTGATCCCAAGAAATGATGTCTTTCTTACTTACAACAACATACCCAATGCCAAGCACAATGCTTGGCATACCGAAAGGTTACAAATAAATATATCAAATGAACGAATTATTTATTAGTAATAAACGTTTAATTAACATGCGCCAAAAGTGTTTTCTAAAAGAGCACATTATCAGCAAGTTTCTAGAAATTCAGCCAAACTAACTGGTCAAACAATATTGCATTAATTACAAACTGCTATGATTATCTACTTGACATCACTCTTATCTAAAATTTAAAAGATGGATTAAAAACATATTCTGGTTACAATGATACACCCCCCTTTTTAATCCTCACTGTGGCTCCAGACATCTAATTTAAAAATTACTCCTTTTTAAGGGAATAGACGATATTACCATTGTAATCACTGTTTATAACCAAAGTTCATTCCACCCTTCATAAGTGGCATCAGCATGAGTGAGACAGATATACAAAATCCCATGCTTAAAGTTTCTTTTATGTATGGATTCTGATGGCCCACTCTACTGAATTTGTGATTCCCAGACTTTTTAGGGAGAGATTTGTCCCTTTGTTTAAGGTATAATGAAATTTGTGAAGTCTAATGGAACTTTAGTAAAATCTAGAGGTGTATTTTATGGATGAAACTGAATGTGATGAAGATTGTACATAAATCCCATCAAAGTCCTACAAAATGAGCTCCAGGAGGGATTGTAAAGTGTAGCCAACACACTCCCTTTAGAGACTGGAGTGATGAATAAGAAATTCCCTGCAGGACAACCTACTATTTGGACAGTTCTCACACCCTCGCCCATCACCACTCACTCCTAACATAAAAAATTACCACCAGCTCCTCACTCAGATGTACTCAGTCAACTAGACTTTCCCATCCTCAGAAGGAAGGCAGAGAGCAATGCAGGTAAACTACTGGGGCATCACTTTTACTAGGGAATTAAAGGATACGCTATACCCTTTATATGGCCTCTGTATATTGCTGTCACGAAATGCCATCTAATTACAATCACATATGCGGTGTGACTCAGACACAAAGTGAGCCCTCATCGATGGAGATCTGTAAAACATACCCTGCGTTCTCTGTACATCTTTTCAAAAAAAATCTCATTGGCATGACACAGCTTATACTGGCATGACACAGCTTATAAAGACAATGTTCTACATTCTACCTGGGTGAGTAGTGTCTGGGGTCTTAAAAGCCTGTGAGC
>NW_004443959.1:21874164-21886806 GCF_000243295.1 Trichechus manatus latirostris | reverse complement strand
AACCAATGTCATAAAACAATATGTGTACTACTGTTTCATGAGAAACTATTTGTTCTGTAAGCCTTCACCTGAAGTACAATAAAAAAAAAAGTTGGCATACAAAAAAAAAAAAAAAACCTCCTAGAAAATAACCAGTTATCTGTCTCATTTTATTATCTTGTATAATCTTAGAAAAGGACATACAAGTGTATTTAAAAATAGGTAAAGTTCCATCTGGTGAGTTGGTAAATTTTTTATACCTGTAATACTGGAACAAATGAATAAAAAAAGAACACAAAAAAGCTTTGAGACTCTGATAGTGACTGATCCTACAGATTATTTCATCTCACTGTATCCTCCTCCCGTGTTTCCTTTTGATCTCCCCAGGCGTCCTGTGCTATCCCCTTAGCAGCCTAATCTAAAACTTCTCATTCCTTAAGGGTCTACCCTAATCAAAAAACCCCGACCAGCACCTTCTATCATGCAACAGTTCTTTCAATGCTTCTTTCCTAGAAGTAAATGTTTACCAAGCATAATGATTATTTACATAGCTTTTATTCTTCCTAGTGACTGAATGCCTCCATTTCCCTACGAAGTTAAGTACAAATAAATCATGGCCATATTAGCCAGAGATAACACTAAAGAAAATTAGAACTTCCTAACTTGCTCTAATATCTATATTCCTCTGAAAATGCATTTTGAAAGTTCATCTTCTGAGATACAGAGCAGCAATTCAGCACAAAGCAAATACTGCACTCCCTCCCCTCTGAGAGGAAGCAGCATGGACTAACCGCTCCACCACTGCACGCTGGGCCTGAATTTTCAGGCTTGTGCCCAACTCTGTAAAGGCTTCTTAACTTTTCCATGCCTCTGTTTTCATGTTTGCAAAAGGGAGATGATAATACTTGACCTAAATAAGTCAAGTTAAAAGACACTCGCTCTGCTTGTAATCAGTTTGGTTCTTTTAAGGAGTTTTAAGAGAAAACAGTAAGAGTACAATGACCATATTTTATCATATTTCTAAAAATAATAATTGGAAGACAGGGTAAGCATGAGTCTATTTAAACAGACAAAAGAACATAAGGTTTGAAATTAAGATTGTCTTGAGAAATCCAAGAAGTACGTTCTCTTTAAGGAACAGTAGCTTGGGGATCAGCCAGTGAAAATCCTATGGATCACAACAGATTACTGTCCATTACAGTGCTGAAAGATGGGCGCCCAGGATGGAAGGCGCTCAAAATGCAGTGGCCACAACAATGGACTTCAGCATACCAACGATCGTGAAGATGGCGCAGGACGAGGCACGGTTTCGTTCTGTTGTACATGGAGTCACCATGAATTGAAGCCAACTTGACAGCAACAACATCATCTTGGGGATGACTCTGAGCCACTCAGTAAGCAGATTCATGTCAACTTGTGCCTTCATTCCCAATAAAGTTGCTAGCCAGGAGGGTTGTCAGTAGTAAAACTCTCCAGATCTGCCTGATCTTGTAGTCTCGCTGGGATGCAGGCCTTCATGGGCAAAAGCCTCAGCTTCTGGGAGCCTAATGAGCTTGAGTACTGCCTTACTCCAGTACTTCCTGACTATCACTTGCATTACTTAACTTGGACATATCCCTCATCTCCCCATTTATGTATCTGTAAAGAAGAGAATCCAAACTTTATTCACTTTTGTAGCACCCACTGTGTTCAACACTTAATAAACAGGTCCCAGAGCATGAAACCAGGAAGATAAGGCACAAAAAGACGCTGTTGAGCGACCCACACACTGCCTAATTTCCTACATTTCTGGACCACCTCAATTTGCACATACCAGACAGATGTGAAAACCAGGCACTGATCCCAACTGAGGCCTTGGGGCTCTCAGGGTATCCTGCTCCATCTTTCTGCCCATCATGTGGCACTGTAATCATCCGTTTTATGTTTGTGCTTCTCTCCAGACCGTGAACCTCCAGCGGGCACGGGTGGGGTCTTAGTCATCCTTTTAACAATTAGCACAAGGCCTAACACAGAGCAAACTCATTCCCTGATGGAGGGTGTCAGTGAATGAAATATAAAGGGATAGTTCATTTCATTCATCAATCTCACAGTCTTCAACAAGTAGTTTGGAAATTATCTGAGTTTCACCTCCTCCACTCTGCTAGAAGGGAACAAGATAGAATGATTATTACATAACAGGGCAACAAGACTGAATGATTCTGTTCATGCTGACCTCAAAACATAAGTCTGACAAAAGAGAAAATGATGGAGCAATAATGGTAGCACTGTGAGCAGAGAACAGGGTGCCCGACCTGACCTCCACCTCCAAACAGCAGGAAAAATGAGAACTGGGTAAGTGAACATCTAGGATTCACCCGAGCTACCTATCATGAAAATCAAGAGGATAACCCTACCCTAAGCCTAACAGTAAACGACTCCTTCTTAAAGAAGAAAAAGTAAGCCTGAAAAAAATCTCAGATAAAGCAGAAGTTTAAAACGTGCTGTAAAGATTAGAAAGGGACAAGAAATTCAGAAAAGGGCTTACCTTTCTTTTTTTTTAACCTGTGATTCATCATTTTAATGTCTTCAAAAGAGAAAATAATAAGGGCTAGTGGGGGAAGCACAGATGACCAAATTAAACAATGAAATAGAAGGGAATCATCTCTCTTGAGCAACTGTAATGCAAACACAACAGAAATATGTCTAAAACAGCACAAGTAGAAGGAAAACAGATATCCAGTGAGATGAACATGGTTAATGACACCTGTGTGCTGTTAGAAAGGCAGAAACAACTTCCAACCTTCAACAACTTGGCCAATTCACCTTCTCAAATGGAAACAGCGTGGGCACACAGTCAGTTATTTTGGAATATATCTGTTTTCGGACTGGACATTTTTCAGAAACTAAATTTAGCTGGACTGAATTATTTTTACAACTACTATCCCATTAAACCTTTTAAAATAGGAAATCTACATTTCATTATAAAGATAGAACACAATGTTCTCTGATCAGTTGTGAAACCCGGAAGAAAGCAAGCCCGTTAGATACTGCATGTTTGGCAGATAAAAATGCCAGAGAGAGTGTATTTGGGGAAGACTGAAGGCATGCAAACAAATGGACTCATATTCCAGATACCTTGAAAATCAAATATTGAAAATATGTGGTGGCTAATCATTTTTAAAATAATAGCCCACTCGATAGGCTTAAAAAACTGTTTTAATCTCCCTTTTTAGCATTCATTGGTGATTCTGACCATTATCAAATGCTTATTGATCAAAGCACTGACTCGTTTTTTAAATTTCCTTTTTATGTCGTTTGTTCCTGCTTGTGGACTCATGAAAAATCTTTACATATTAAGAATATCAACACAATTTAATTTTGGTTTCTTCTATTATTTTCACGCTTAAAAAGTCTTTTCTTGTACTATAATCATCTCATGTGTGCCTTTATTTTCTTCCAGAATTGGTGAGGGTGTAGAGAAATGAGCATTCCAGTCAGTGCTGGTGGGAATGTACTAGACTGAAAAGCAATCTGGCAGCAGTTTCAGGATCCTTAACAATGTTCATACCCATTGCAGTAGGCTGAAAAATGGGCCCCCCAAAGGATACCCATGTCAAATCTCTGGAACTTGTAAATGTTATCTTACTTGGAAAAAGGGTCTTTACAGATGTGATTAAATGAAGGACGCTGAGATAAGGATTATTCAAGTGGGCCCTAAATGCCATCACTACTGTCCTTATAAGAGAGAGTCACAGGGAGATCCGAGATATGCAGAAGATACACACACACAGAGAAGGTGATGGGAAGATAGAGATGGAGTGATGAGTCCACAAGCCCAGGAATGCCAGGACAGTCACTAGAAGCTGGAAATGCAACGAAGAGAATTTCCTTAGAGCCTCTAGAGAGAATGTGATCCTGCCAGACACCTTGATTTTGGACTTCTGGCCTTTAGAACTGTGAGTCTGTGGTAATTTCTTAGAGTAACCTCAAGAAACTAATACACCTATTAATCCAATAATTCCATTTCTAGAAATCTACCCTGGGTAAATCCAGGTTGTTAAGAAAATATCTAAAAAGACAATAATCACAGAATAATGGTCAAAAATAAATGTGTAATCAACTTAAATGGTGAGCATTAGGGGGATGGTTAAGTAACTCTGCATACTGTCCATTGCTGTAGAGGCGATTCCGACTCATACTGACCCTACAGGGTGGAGCAGAACTGCCCACAAAGTTTCCAAGGAGTAGCTGGTGGATTTGAACTGCTGGCCTTTTGGTTAGCAGTCAAGCTCTTAACCACTGTGCCACCAGGGCTCTAACACTGCATATTAGAATATTATAAATCAATTAAAATCAAATTATCAAAGAATATTTTGAACATATTCCGGTAAAATTCTCGGAGAATAATATAAAGCGTAAAAACAGGATAATTCACAACTTAAAATAAGAAGAAGGCTGGAAAGAAACACACCAAGACAAATTGCTGTTGCTAGGGGCCATCGAGTCAGTTCCGACTCATAGGGACCTTACATACAACAGAAAAAAAACACTGCCCAGTCCTGTGCCATCCTCACAACTGTTGCTATGTTTGAGCCCACCGTTGCAGCCACTGTGCCAATCCATCTTGTTGAGGGTCTTCTTCTTTTTCACTGACCCTCTACTTTACCATGCATGATGTCTTTCTCCAGGGAACGGTGCTTCCTGATAACATATCCAAAGTACATGAGACGAAGTCTTGCCATCCGTGCTTCTAAACAGCATTCTGGCTGAACTTCTTCCAAGACAGATGTGTTTGTTCTTCTGGCAGTCCATGGTATGTTCAATGTTCTTTGTCAATACCAGAATTCAAAGGCATCAATTCTTCTTCGGTCTTCCTTATTCACTGTCCAGCTTTCGTGTGCATATGAGACGACTGACAATACTATGGCTTGGTCAGGCTCACTTTAGTCCTCAAAGTGACATCTTTGCTTTTTAACACTCTAAAGAGGTCTTTTCCAGCAGATATGCCCAATGCAATACGTCGTTTGATTTCCTGACTGCTGCTTCCATGGGCGTTGATTGTGGATCCAAGTAAAATGAAATACTTGACAATTTCAGTATTTTCTCCATTTATGATGATGTTGTTTATTGGTTGAGGTGGGAGGATTTTTGTTTTCTTTATGTTGAGGTGTACTCCACACTGAAGGCTGTAGTCTTTGATCTTATCAGTAAATGCTTAAAGTCCTCTTAGCTTTCAAGACATAGGCTATAATTATGCAAGACATAGACTATATTTCTAAGTCACACTGTTATTGATAACTTTGAATTAACTTATGCTTGTCTACAGTTTCTAAATATTTAGCCAATTATAAAACCAGAAAAAAAGGAAAATGTCTGTCTAGCCAAACTAGCGTCCAATTTCACCATGGAAATATAATATAGGAGAGAAGAGTTTCAAAACGAGTAACAAATAGAACAAAAGTTAACAGGAAGAAAAGATCCAGTTTCTGAGGAAATGTGTTACCAAGTTTTACAATAAAATAATGACCTCTAGGTTTTGCCTATTCTTGTTCACTGGGAAAACACTGAACACTTTTCAAAGAATACCCTATATCTATAATAGAGGAATTTTTTTTTTTTTAAGGAATAGAGAAAATGTTCATAGGCAGAACCAAAAGAATGAACTTTGAGTACTGTGGATAGATAGTTAGTACTTAGAGAAGTCTTTCGTGATCCTGTTAACAAATTTTTAACATTGTGGATCTAGATTTTACCCAAGATACATACATAAGCATCTTTTTTTTAAAAATGCTAAAATATAAGCTAATTCAAAATATTACATCTCTCACCTTCTCTATAGTTAAGACTCAAATGCCTTATTCAGGGGGAGCCAGGTAAGGGTTTTCTCCTTAGGTCACGGTATGTTTCAATGCGTTTGCTTAGCTGAGGGTTCTACCTGGCCGGTTCCCATTTCCCACAATCAAGGTGGCCTGCATTCCTCTAGTTAAAATGTAGCATGTGACCCCTCAAGCTAAGCTAGTTCCATGGAATCTAAATCTTGAAGAAAATGAGGCAGTAATGGAAAACGGTTGGAGTCCCATTCATCACTACAAAGATGCCATTAATTCCTGGTATTTAGCTGTTGTGGCTTTTTCTGAAGCCTGTTCCCTCAGCTTTCCCTACAGGTCTGTGAGCCAGCCCAGAGCCATCCGATATACTCTGTTTTGCCTACACTGTCTGCAGTTTGTTGTGTGACTTGTGACCAAAGATCCATACTGACACAGCCAGTGAATTCCATCATATAATTAATGCATGAATGACTGATAAATGCTGAATTAGATACAATGCTTTATCTGAGGCGGTTTCTATTTCCCTATTTGCTTTACAGTATCTTTACAATCTTTTATTGGACTGACACACGAAGTCCTATAAGAGTTTATTAAATTATGTGTTATATACCACAGGCAATTTATAAATTCAGAACAGCAGTGTAACTGGCATTGCTGGTCGAAGACCAGCCATTCCCACGTCCTGATCTCCAAGAGAAGTCCGTTGCTTTTCTGCTTGAGTACTCACTCTCCTCTGTATGGCCTAAGGAGTCAGCAGGCACTGCTCAGCCCAGCGGTGTCAGTTAAGAATAAATCTCAAATCATAGCCCCATTGCTCTTGCCAGTAAGCGGTTTAGCCATGAGCGTATGGCACAACTTGGCCAATGAGACAGGGGGTAAAGTCTGCTGAATAACTTAGAAAGGTTACTTCACTCTGAAGATGAAACCGGGAAGATTCAGCAGAAACTGTTAGCTGATCCCAAAACTCCTTCCTCGTCCTTCCTGGGCCTCATTTCTGTCATCTCCCTTGCAGTCAAGGGTGGCCACGTGACAAGGCTAACGGCGTATGAGCCAAAGTGAGTGTGCACAGCCAGGCTGAACATGAGCCCTCACACGCATGATCCTCCGCACTCCTTCCTCTCCTGGTTGGATGAAGATGAGCGTGGTGACCACACAAACTTCATGTGGACGTGGCAGAGCCATGAGATAGAAAAAGCCAGGGTTACTGAATCACCACTTTGAGGAAAGCTGCTCCCTGATGAAGAAAACCTATTTAGACTTCATAGGAGTTAGAATCAAACTTCCATCCCATTAAATCATGAATGTTTCAGAGTTTGTTAAGCAGCTAATGGGCCTGAAATGAGAAGCGATGGTCCTCCTCCTTCCACCGGATGTTGTCACATCTGTGTGTGATACATCCGAATTGTGAGAGCGACTGAGTAACCAGAAGGGGGAGTTAAGCCAGCACAGTGAAGATGGCAGAAAGGTGGAAAAAAGGTGGTCCCTGACAACATTCTGCTTGTGATCTCTTATTGTACGAGCTAATAAATATTGTGACGTCATTCCATGTGGGACTTTGTTACATAAACCCGAAGGCACCCTGATACAAACAGATAAACAAGTAAACAAAATAACAAAATCAAAACCACTGTCAATCTCAACATTTGCAGGTGAGAACTGTTAGTATTATGAGCTATATTCATTCATTTGGGAAACATCTGTGGAGAACTTGTGTCAACACTGTTTTAGGTGCTTTGGATACAGCAGCGACCACACAGACAAAGACATCTGCTCTCCTAAAGCTTATATTCCAGCAAGAAGTATTAGATGGTGCTGGTTAAAAATTCAAGATCTGAAACCAGCCTGCCTGGCTTGTGATCTGTGGCTCTGCCACAGGCTATGTATGCGACCCTGAACGAGTTATTTAACCTCTCTTCCTTAGTCTCCTCATCCGCTACATGCAGATAATGATACTACTTAACTCACAGGGGCTGGTGTAAGAATTAAATAAGTTAATATGTGTAACACACTTAGCGTAGTTCCCAGCAAAAGCAGGTGCTCAATAAATGCTAGTTATCATTAGTAGGAGGAAAAGCATTAGAAAATCAATAAGTAAACTATATGCTAGCTGAGAACATAAGTAATAAGGGAGAAAGGGAGTGTCAGAGTTACAGACTCAATTTTAAATAGGTCTCACCAAGAAAGTGACATTTGTGGGAAGACGTGAATGAAGGAAGCAGGTGAACCACGATGCATCTGAGAGAAGAGCACGGCAGGGGCACCATCTCATGCAAAGACCTTTGTTCAAGAACATACCTGCAGGTCAAGGATGCTGGAGTAACACTGAGGGAAAAGAAGAATTCAAAAAGCTATACATAAGTTTGCCATGAGTCAAAGCCAACTCAACAGCAACAAACAACAATAACAACCAGGTCAGACTGCGTAGGATTACACAGACCACTGTAAGAACTTGGCTTTTACTATCAGTGAGGTGGAGATTGCATCTGTGTTCAACAGGATCACTCACTGTAGCGGCTATATATCCTTCCAGTCTTTTCTCTATGCTAGAGATAGATACACACACACATATGCCAGTTGCCCTCGAGTAGATTCTGACTCATGCTGACCTCATACGTGTCAGTGTAGAACTGTTTTCAATGCCTGATTTTTCAGAAGTAGATTGCCAGGCCTTTCTTCTGAGGTTATGTGGGTGGTCTCAAACTGCCAGCCTTTCAGTTAGCAGCTGAATGCATTAACATTTGCACCACCCAGGGTCAGGGTCAGTATCTCTCTTTCTCTCTCTCTCTATATACACACACACACACACACACACACACACACACATATATATAAGTACATATAAAACCAAAAACCAAACCCATTGCTGTCAAGTTGATTTCAACTCATAGCGACCCTACAGGACACAGCAGAACTACCCCATAGAGTTTCCAAGCAGCTGGTGGATTCAAACTGCCGACCTTTTGGTTAGCAGCTGAGATCTTAACCACTGCGCCACAGGGGCTCCATACATACGTGTATTTTTTTAAATAGTAGTTATAGGGAAATGGAATGATACAATTTGACATGTTTTTAATCTTCTTTCTTCACTTATAATATAAACACCTTTTTGTACTGTTAAGTTTCTAACGTTCATTTTTTACTGGCTGTGTATTTTTTAATTGGCTATATCATAATTAATTTACCCAATCTCCTTAATCTCCTGTTAATGATATTTTCCAATATTTTACTATAAAACAAAGCTAGAGTAAACATCTGCTTATCTAATTCCCTGCGAATTCATGATTATTTCCTTAGGATAAGTTTCCAGAACTGCAATTGCTGGGACTAGTTATATGCAAGAGAGGGCACTTTTTTGTTGTTGTTGTTTTTAATTGAGTGCAGTGACTCTTAGGAAAATATCATTAGAGAAACAAGCCAGTGGATAAACTGAATACTAAGAAACAACATTTGGTTGTTTTAAAGTGCTATGTAACTCATCTTTAACAACAAAAATAAAACTTTGAATCTAATTATAGCTATAACCTAGAACACTTTTAGACCCAGAAATTTTATATAGTAAAAAGTCCATAATGAAAGTTTGAAAACACAACATTCAATTGTTTATGAAAATATCTAAATCATCTATAGTATAGATTCTATACAAAGTTTTTTAACAAAGTCAGAAAACAGATACTCAGAAAATTGTTCAGAAACTGCCGTAATATTACAAGGAACTTGAGAAAAATGGAAATTATTGTTAAACAGTCAAAGGATACGCATCATAGGAAAATTTAAAAAATGTACACAAACACATTGATGCGCCTGTTAAGTTTCCCATCTCAATCATACACACACAAATAACTTAGAGAAGCAATGGGTAAAAACATTTAAATTAGGGACCTCTTTTATTGTATAATAATCAGTTAATTAGTTGTGTGTTTACTTAGTCATTGAAACATTTGAGTAAAACCAAACAAAACCAAACCAGGTGTCAATGAGTCGATTCCAACTCATAGCAACCCTACAGGACAGAGTGGAACTGCCCTACTGGGTTTCCAGGGAGTGGTTGGTGGATCTGAACTGCTGATCCTTTGGTTAGCAGCCAAGCTCCTAACCACTGCACCACCAGGGAGGTCTAAAACACCATGGCAAAAACTGGAAGACTGAAAATTCTGTTCTGTGCACCATTATTCCCCCAGCACCAAGGACAGCGCCTGGTACTTGGTCTGGAGGAGGCAGTCAGGAACACAAATAATCAGCTTCTGTGGAACACGCCCTAAGAGAAGCACAAATGAAGGACTTCAACAATGATTTAATTCTGGCAAAGAGGGACTGGGAAACATGCCACCAAGGAAGTAGCATTTCAACTAGGTCTGAAAGAATAAATATGAGGAAAAGAGAGAAGAGGAAAAAAAACTGAAGGCGTGTGCCTAATCGGGAAATAAGGAACAATGCAGCGTGCCGGAAGATGCATAAGGTAGACATTTGGGGATCAGAGTAGAGTCTTGAATACCATGTAAGGGGTGATGGTGATAAAAGAAACGAAAGGTAACATAAGGTCAGATGTGGAAAATTCGTTAAATGTCATGGCAAACAGTTTGCAGTTCATTTGCTCATCCATTCATTCATTCAAACAGATAGTTTAGATACATAGAACTTCCTGATCCAGGACTCATGGATGAGTAACACAAGGCACCATTCCTCAAAGAGTTGACATTCTAAAAGGGAAGTCTGGAAGACAAGAAAATGTCAATTACAATGGGATGTGGTTGTTACTTTAATGGTAGGTATGTAGAGAAAAGTTACCTAATTCAATCTTATCAGGTCCTAGAAGATTTACTACAGGAAACAGCTTCTCAGCTCTCACTGGCAGAATGAGTACTGCTATCCAAACAAAGTGCAGGATGGGAGAGAGAAGAGAGAAAGTGGCAATGAATTATAATGACTGTATTCAGGACTACACAGTCACTTATCTTTGGTTAAGCTAGGTTTATTGGATGTTTACATGCAAAACACTGTGGGAAATATAAAGATGTGGAAGATTTAAGAAACTTGAGTTTACCACAGATTATACAATGTGAATACATACATATCTTTTTTTCTTTTGAGTCATTTTTATCACATTTATTTTTTTGTTTCTTTTTTTTTATTGTACTTTAGACGAAGGTTTACGGAACAAATAGTTTCTCATTAAACAGTACACATATTGTTTTATGACACTGGTTAACAACCCCACAACATGTCAACACTCTCCCTTCTCAATCTTGGGTTCCCTATTACCAGCCTTCCTGTCCCCTCCTGCCCACTAGTCCTTGTCCCTGGGCTGTTGTGCCCCATTAGTCTCATTTTGTTTTATGGGACTGTCTAATCTTTGGCTGAAGGGTGAACATCGGGAGTGACTTCATTACTGAGCGAAAAGGGTGCCCGGGGGCCGTACTCTCAGGGTTTCTCCAGTCGCTGTCAGGCCAGTAAGTCTGGTCTTTTTTTTGTGAGTTAGAATTTTGTTCTACATTTTTCTCCAGCTCTGCCTGGGACCCTCTGTTGTGATCCCGGTCGGAGCAGTCAGTGGTGGTAGCTGGGCACCATATAGTTGTACTGCACTCAGTCTAGTGGAGGCCGTGGTAGCTGTGGTCCATTAATCCTTTGGACTAATCTTTTCCTTGTATCTTGTTTTCTTCGTTCTCCCTTGCTCCCAAAGGGGTGAGACCAGTGGAGTATCTCAGATGGCTGCTCACAGGCTTTTGAGACCCTAGACACTACTCACCAAGGTAGAGTGTAGAACATTTTCTTTATTAACTGTGTTGTGCCAACTGAGCTAGATGTGCCCCGAGATCATGGTCCCCACAGCCCTCCGCCCAGCAATTCAGCCCCTCAGGGAGTTTGGATGTGTCTATGGAGCTTCCATGGCCTTGCCTTGGACAAGCTGTGCTGGCTTCCCAGTACTGTGTACTGTCTTATCCTTCACGAAAGTGACCACTTATCTATTGTCTAGTAGTGTTCCCCCTCCCCACGCCTCCCCTCCCTCGTAACCATCAAAGATCATTTCTTTTTGTGTGTAAACCTTTTCATGCGTTTTTATAGTAGTGATCTCATACAGTATTTGTCCTTTTGTGATTGACTTATTTCACTCAGCATAATGCCCTCCAGATTCATGCATGCTATGAGATGCTTCACAGATTCATCATTGTTCTTGATCATTGCATAATACTCCATTGTGTGTATGTACCATAGTTTGTTTATCCATTCATCTGTTGATGGGTATCTAGGTTGTTTCCATCTTTTTGCTACTGGAATACACACATATCTTTAATGCTCAACTACAACATATTTGTGGATGATGTAAAGACATAAAGACCTGGCTTCTGTACCCAGAGTTTACCATCTGGTTGTGGAGATAAGGCATAAATATTAGGAAAAGATAATTGTCTTAGTTATTTAGTACTGTTGTAACAGAAATACCATAAGTGGATGGCTTTAACAAAGTCTGGGAGGCTAGAAGTCCAAATTCAAGGTGCCAGCTTCAGGGGAAGGCTTTCTCTCTGCTGGCTCTTGGGGAAGGTCTTTATCAACAATCTTCCCTGGATGAGGAGCTTCTCAGCACAGGGACCTTGGGTCCAAAGGATACATTATTCTCCTAGCTCTTGTTTCTTGGTAGTATGAGGTTCCCATGTCTCTCTGCTTGCTTCTCTCTTTCATATCTCAAAAGAGACTGACTTAAAATACAACCTAATCCTGTAGATTTGAGTCCTGCCTCATTAACATAACTGCCGATAATCCTACCTCATTAACATCATAGAGGTAGGATTTACAACACATAGGAAAATCACATCAGATGACAAAATGGTGGACAATCACACAATACTGGGAATCATGGACT
>NW_004443959.1:21836625-21874064 GCF_000243295.1 Trichechus manatus latirostris | reverse complement strand
ACAAAATGGTGGACAATCACACAATACTGGGAATCATGGACTAGCCAAGTTGACACACATTTTCGGGGGACACAATTCAATCCATAAGAATAATTATACCCTCTTATAAATTGTGTATTTAAGTTTTGCTTTTAGTTTCTTTCAGAGTCCACTAGAAGACACAATCATGAAAAATACTACTGTATCTGTACAGCTGTTACATAGTATACAGCCCTATCCCCTATGAGTCAGAATTGACTCCACAGCCATGGGTTTGGTTTGGTTTTCAGGTTATCCCCTTTATATAAGGTCTACCATGAGAAATAGCTTTTGTGATTTAGCACTAGGGAAAATTTTTTTCTTCACTGAAAAATGAGTAAGAGCTTCCACCCTGATCAGGTGACTAAAGGTGTGGGTTTGTGTTCACTGGTTTTTATTGACTTGACTTCCAGGTAACTCAGAGTCAATTTTAATGCCCAAAGAATTATATTAACTCTCATGGTTATCATATTTGTTTGCCCTAATTTTCTATTCTATGAACATTTCTGCTCATGTGCTTTTGTGTTTAAGTTGGATCAAAACTTTTTTGAGAATAAGTGGCAAAACAGACCTATAAATAAATAAACGGAAACTATAAATAATAAGTACCAAGTATTATGGGAATTTAGAGGGTGGCATGATTACTTCAAATTTAGGATGGCTCAAACTGGGCCCCAACTTCATTTCTGCATCTCTTCATGACAAAAACAGGTAACACTTATTGATCATTTGTTATGTGCACTGTTCTGAGTGCTTTACAGTTATCAATACATTTAATCCTCATGACAACTCTGTCAAGCTAACACTGTGCTGTCCCTCTTACAGTGATGAGGAAACAGATATGTCAAGGTCAAGTCAATCGCCAAATGTCACTCAGCTGCCTAAGCAGTCTAACTCCAGAGCCCTCACTTTTAATCACTACCCTATATAACCAATATAAAAAACTGCTTGTCGGCGTCATACAAACACAGCAGGATAAATTTTCATCAGACATGGGAAGGTTTTTTTTTTTTTTTTTTTTCATTATCTCCTGGGTTAAAATATATACTCTATGTTATATACTATTTATGGGCCCTAGGGCATCATTTCAGTACTTTTTTTCTTTTGTGCTGAGTATGGTACATCATTTTGAAGATAATGATCAATGAGATTCACAAAATTACTTTTTAAAATCTTTGCTATAATTTTACAGATGGGTTGGTTCCAAGTGTTTATTCATTTTTTTGAAAATGTTTAATTTTTTTTTTTGCTGTGGATATACATAAGAAGTTATACCAAACAAAAGCATTACCCTGAAGATGAACGAATCTTGGTTCCACAGCAGAAGCTTTAGAGTGAAAATTGTTAGAGAAACTAAAAAAAAAAAAAAAAAAGTGAATCATATTTGGTTGTCAATAACAGAAAACCCAATTTAAAAGAGAATTTCTTTGTTTACATAGCTGAAAATCCAGGGCAATGATGGTTTCAGGAATAACTTGATACAGGAATTCAAATAATGTTATCAGGACCCAGTTGTTTCCCTCTATAAACGTGGCCCTGCTCTCTTTCACATACAGGTGTTAGCTTCATTTCAGGCAGGTATCTCCTTGAGGTTGCGAGTTGACAGCAACAACTTCAGAGCTTATATCATTTTAGCTTTACTTCCAAAAAGGTTCCTTACTCAAAAGGCATATAAAAATCTTGAGCCTCACTTTCACTGGCTCAAATCAAGCATCATGTTCATCACTGAGCCAATTATTTCTGAGAGAGAGATAAGATTCGGTGACTTACTTGGGTCAATCAGGAGACCACCTCAAATGGAAGATGGGTTAACCACAGCCAAACCCTAAAAATGGGGAAAGATGGTTCAAGGAGAAAATCAGCATACTGTTACACCAGAAAGGTGAATTCATACCCACTGCTGTCGAGTCAATTCTGACTCACAGCAACCCTACAGGAGAGAGCAGAATTGCCCCCATAGGGTCTCCAAGGCTATAAATTTCTATGGAAGCAGACTGCCAGCCACATCTTTCTCCTGTGAATAGCTGGCGGGTTCAAACCACAGACCTTTTGGTTAGCAGCCGAGTGCTTAAGCACTGGATCGCAAATACAAGAGAAGTCTACTATAATTGGCCTCATAAGTTTAATTCCTTGAAGGTCCAGCAAGAAAGACAGGATAGTCTCAAGAACAAATGTAACTGACATCCAGCATGAAAAAATATTGCAGCAAATCAGGAAGACATGGTCTCTCAAGAGCAGCGGTGACAGATGCCCATCATGAGAAATATCGAAACAGCTGAAGAAATAGGCAATCACCCCTCACGGGACTCAAATGAAGGTACAGTGTGAAGAAACCATGAGTCGCTGATTAGGAAATGCAAACTCTTATTAAAACAAATGAAACTACTGCATAGAATACTGGCATGAAAACAGAAAAACAGCGGTTTTACATATGAACCTGAAATTCCCTTTGCCAAGGAGATTAATACTTATTCAAAAATCTGTTATCTGTCATTGCTGTTAAGGCCTGGAAAGCAAGGTGACCTTAAAGGTTAAAGCTCTTCTGATGGCAGATCCAGAATGTACACTGCAGTCCACACATCCTACAATCTCCACACCTGGTTGATGTCAAAGGCCATACTCTTAACCTCCCTAAAAATGAAAGTATTTTTGTCATAAATTCATATGAAATTAATATGCTCAGTCTTTGTAAACACAAATATTTAGAAAACAACAAAACCTAGAAAAGAGGTTGGCGATTGGCTAGGAATGTGGTTATGTAAGGAAAAATAACTACTAGGAAAAACAATGGTTGATTAAGAATAATTTTTAACTGCATAGGATGTTTTACCCACTAACTTCCTGTAGGGTAGCCTATAATTTTTTATAACCAACATCCTAGCAATACTCTAAATATGAACCTCATATGGCCAAAATAATGAATCATAGTTATTTTTATTGTAGTCAACGAATGATCATGGCATATTCACTCCGAGTCAATAAATGATATATTTAATTAATTTCCTTTTAAAATCTATATTCAAAGCATGCATCATTCTATTCCTTGGGCAACTGAGAGATCTTGAAGTTTTTCGCCAAATATAGTTATAAAACGGTGACAGCATTTCTTCCGAATTTGATCATGTAGGTCCGTTATGGAAGATAGTTGGTTAAAAACAGAAATAACAAGTCCTCTAACAAATAAAAAATACTAGAATCTTTTAGTTTCAGAATTGGTCAGGCTCTGGGTACATGGAATCAAATGTGATACAAATTCTGTGAAGTACTTTCGCTTTTAATATTTGATTTGGAATTTCTACTAATTTCAAAAATAAAGTGGACAAAAACAGGAGAAGCAATAGATTGCAACAGAAAAACATTTATGTCAGTGGAGTGAAATAATGCAACGTCATTTGAATTCTACAAAAATAAAAAAGAAATATTGTTAATAATCCATCTAGATCGCAAGTAACCTAAGGCATACAAGACACATTGGTAAATAAATATGTTTATTTCTGTCTCAAGCAGTACCACTTGGGATAATTATACTGTAAGTGCAAAGTTCTTTAGAAGGGAAAAAAATAAATGCTGAACAGTACGAAAAGCTGACTGTGAATGCTTATCTGGGAAAACATCTTTGTGGTGGGAAAGCTTTAATTAGTTCATTACTTTGAAATATTTCCTGTGGTACTCATTGTGCTTACTAAGCTTACCCTTTAACCTCAAATGTAACATACAAATTTGACGTGATAGATGAAAACAGTCATTCAATACTCATTGACTTCCTATCCAGGAACAGAGGAAAATATGAAGGCAAGTTCCTGAAGGAGCAGGAATGGTACACAGATAAAGCATGATGCCCCGACAGGCTACCGTTGAGGAAGAAATTCCCCATTTACTGAACTCATGACATTTGATACGGTTTCTGAAGTGATGGTAGGCAAAGGTAATGTGGTTTAGGCTAGGACTGTCTTCTAACCACTTGCTTTCATTAGGCCCCTAATTCTCACAGCCCAGATGTGCTTGAGCAGACAGCATTCCCTACAGTCTGCTAGTCATGTTGCCAGATGTGAGGTATAAAACATTCTAATTGGTTCTCTTCCAAGCAATGAAACAATCACCCTATCTAAAAGGCAGTGGTACACACGCTCCACAATTACTGAGAGCCAAAGCTGTGAGTCACCCAGCCGTCTGCACGAGACAATTGGGCTACTGGAAAATCCCGATTAATGACATTATTTTAAACACCAGAGTAACAACCTGACCTGCCAAAATTTGCCTTGGTTACCTATTAGCTTTCTCCGAGAATGTGAAGCAAAATGAAAATTGTGTTGTAAGGCACGTTAACCTCAACTCTACATGATGTTCCTTCCAGAAAGGGTTAAAGGGTGTCTGTTATGTCACCTTGGAGACACGTGACTATTCTATCTGAACTCCTTCAGGCTATGTGAGATATCAAGTCATTTTCTAATTACAAATACAATATACCATCTACAAACAAGTCGTTGTTGTGTACTGCGGAGTGATTTCCGACTCACAGCGACCCTGACTTAACAGAGTAGAACTGCCCCATAGGGTTTCCTAGCCTGAAATCTTTAAGGGAGCAGATCACCAGGACTTTTCTCTCGCAGAGCCACTGATGGATTTGAACCACTAACCTTCCAGTTAGCAGACCCGCACTTAACCACTGCATCACCGGGGCTAAACTACTAACACGAATCTTGCGTGAAATCATACAATACTAAAATCCATGAGTTCCAATCAGATACACTGCTCCATGATGATACATGGGGAGCTGGTTACTGTTAGTAAAAATCCACGGCCACCACGGATGTATTTCCTCAAGGAAATCCATTTCTTAAGTACCTAATCTGAGGGTCTCTCCTGCCTCTAAATCCCCAGATGACAGAAAAAGCAGTTATGCTTTATATTCCAGCTCTAAAACCACCCACAGTCCGCGCTAGCAGAGTTAATAAACACAGAGAATGAATTCACTGCCGATTGCTTTATTTTTAATCAATATAAGACAGCTGCCACTGATAAATCACGAATTCCGAATTCGAAGCCCTTGCCCGAATCGCCATTCATTTGAAAGACGCAACACACAGGCAGCTGGAATAAAAATTACCTAAGAAGTGTGGAAGAGCCAAAGGAAGGGAAGCTGCTTTTTCGTTTCCGATGGCAAATAAACAAACCAGCCAGCACGTTCTCCAGTCCCCACTTTAACTGCATTCTCTTTCTCCTACTCTCTACCTGCAAACCTCTTCTGATCTCTCCACAGCTCTTTGCTTTTCGCACCCCTCCCCACCTCTTCTAACTCTTTCTCCACAGAGTCCGCCTACCCTCAGCCCAGATCCCCAAGTCCAGTTTTGCTCGGAAGCCTCTCGGTACAGAACATCCCGTGCAAGAAAGGAGGGGGAGAGGGGGAACGAGATGCCGCCCCCCACACCAGGCACACCTGGCCCGAGATAGCAAAAAAGACCTTCCCCTCCCTTCCGCCCCCCACCCCCTCACAGCGCCAGAGCTGTAATAATTACATCCTCATTATTTCTCCGGCAATCGTTAGCGAACAAGCCTAGAGAACAGCAACAGCCGCTGCCGGGGGAGGCTTAGTTACAGAAGCCTGCGCCGGGTAGCGCCTCGCATAGCAACCACCCCTTAAAAAAACCCGTGCTCTGCGCTCACACTTGGAAAGCCGGGCGGCTGCCACCCCCTCCAGGCGCGCACACCCGCGCGCACCTCCTCGGGTCCCTCTCCCAGCCCCAGGCGACCACCGCTGCAGCCCCGGCAGCAAGCGCCGCCCTTCTCCCCCTCCCCCTCACCACGACCCCACGCGGAGCCCGGGCGCCCAGCACGTTTCTTTCATTCCCAATCCCCGTCGGCGTGTCCCCTCCTCAGCACTGTCTGAAGTGGGGGTGGGGGACCGTGTGAGGCAAGGGGATTTTTTTGGAAATGCAGTTTGCTAACCGCCGCCTCCCACCCCATTCCCTCGCGGCTACCACCAACAGTGCCAGGTTTGAGGACCCCTCGTTCGCTAGCTGCCCCTCGGGCTGCGCTTCCTTACTGACATCTCCCCGCCGGTTCCCTCCGACCCGCGGGGCCAAGGCTGGGAATTTCACACCTCGGGCAGCGCCCCGCTCCTGGCGCCCGGCTCCCGCCATCCTCAGGAGCCTAGAGCCCAGGAGACCCTCGGAGCACCACCGGCCAGTGTGCAACCGGACGCGAGGCGGGGGCTGACGCTCCCCCGGCCCCAGCGCCTGCGTCCCCCGGGGGCTCCCGAGGCTGTGGCCACCTAGCTGCCTTTGGGGTCCCACTGCTCCCGGGACCCGCAGCGTTCGCGCCTACAGCCCCGGGCTCCCGCTGCCGCCGACGCGCTCCCCGGATGGCGTCCGCGGACCCGCGCTGCCGCGCCGCTCCGGGGTCTCCCTGGCCCAAGTCGAGCCCCAGAGAGCTTGTGCGTGGCTGAGTGGACCGCACGTCCCCGAGACGGCCAGGGCGCCCTACGCCGACGCCCCCAGAAGTGGCAGAGGACGCCCACCGCCTCCCTCACTAACCTCCACACACCGCCCCCAGCTCCCCGCGCCGAAGCCTCCCCTCGGAGGGGTTTCCAACGTGTCCTGCAGACTTTACTGCCCTCAAGCCATACCAAACCGTGTCTGCTCCCTGTACAAACTCCCCGACATGCCCAAGACAGTCACCCAGGCACCGGAGACTAAGGCACCACGACCCCGCGCCGCCTCGACGGCACTCACCAGCCCTTACACTTTCTCCCCAGGTCCCCTCTCCCCAGGTTCCCGGGGCCCCTCCGGGTGCGTGCGGTCCTTACCTTTCTCAGCGCTGACATTCTCAGGCACTCCTGTTTCAGCAGGTTCTGGGTGACATGGTGAGGTGGCCGACCCCCTCAAGCCAGGCAAGCAGGGAAAGGGCGCGCGGCCGCGTGCTGGAACACCGCGGGCTCGGGCTCCGGCGCCGCGGTGCAGGTGCTGAGCGCAGTCCGGCTCCGCCGCCCCCGCCGCGCTGTGCAAGCCTCACTCGGAGCCTCGCGCACGGGTTCTCACGGTTGGCGCCTGCGCACACCCGCGCCGGGGGAGGCACCGGCGCACTGGGGGGGCTGGCCCGCGCCGGGCTCCATCTAGAGAAGGTCCGGAGCCATTCACTCTCGGTGCTTTGAAACTGTATCGCAAAAGCTGCGGCTTCGCTACCCCAGCCTGCTTTGGCTACTGAGCATGCCCGGTTCTAGTGCGGAAACCCCTAGAGGAGCGTTCAAAGAGGAGGTTTTTGCAGGAGCCGCCGTGTGGAAAGCGGCAGCGCTACCAATCCAAACAACTGTTGCACGGGGAAGCGGGACGGGTCACCCGGGGACAGAGAGGGAAGAGGCGGCTCCCCGAGAAAATGCCAATATCAGTGGTCCTGAGGCTTCCATCTACACGCACTACAGATTTTAAAAGCGTTTTGAAAGTTAGCACTAGAATACTATAAGCACACACTTCAACATATGGGAAGGTCCAGCCCACCCTGGACCGAGATAAGGGACACGCTGGCGCATTTATGTGTGGATTAATTTACAGTTTAAAGTCGGCTCGCTTGGCAGAGGGAGGAGAGGAGCACCGAAGACACGGGAGAAGATATTTCTTGCGAGGGAATTCACTGCAAAGGTATTGCTGCGGCTGTAAAATACCCTGCTACTGTGAGGGTTGCAAAACTGAGCCTCTGGCTATATCCACGTGCGTACTCTCCTGTACGTGATAATTTGCCGGTGCTGTCTGCTCCTGCAAGAAGGAATCCATCAATGGCGACCGCAAATCTCATGAACAGCATTATCTTTATCAATTCTATTTATATAATTGTGTCTATTTGTTTGTCTATAAACCTGGATTGAGAGGCAGTGAGCACCTTTAGATAGGGCCCTGCCACCTTAGTGGGTTGACTGTCTGCAGCGTATAAACGACGCAAGCGAAAGGAAAATTAATTCAATTGTGTTGAATACCTGTAGCGGTCTGGAAAATTTAGCGATACTGGGCATATTTTGATAGGCCCTAGTTAAATAGATGGGAATATGCTTCTAAGATCTGGCTTGATGGTAGCAAAGCAAAGTTATGACCTACAGGGAAACAAACTATACTGATAATCAGAGACCTTTTGTTTTTTGTTTTTTTAAATTCCGGGCTCTATCGCCTGATCTTGGCAATTACCTTAGCCCAATTTTTAATGCAGATATAGTAATAGATTTTTTCATATCTCTAACTGAGCTGTTGTGAAGTTGAAATGAGATAAGTTACATGAAAGCAGTTATACCAAGTAAAAACACCAAGGTGAAAGCTTATAGAAAAATGAATACGAGTTAGAATAGAAGTGAATCAGACGATGAAAAATATTTGGAATGGGACAAACCAAGATCTTTAAACACTATCTCCATTAGATTTCATCATCTAAGTTATCACTCAAATATTAATCAATTCCAGTTTATTTTCAAAGCAAAGTTTAAATGCTGATGGGTATACAAAGATGAATCAAAGAAACCTGACAACGATCTAATTTCTCCTTAGCGTTTCTTTAAAACCATCTTCCAATTGATCTCCCCTATGAATGTGTGTGGTTTGGAAATTGGGTGGATGAGGCTTCTGGTAGACCACTGAGTATTGTTTAAAGACTGGTAAAAGTGCACTGGAATTGGTGACACGGAGGTCAGTGGTGAGTTCAGCGGGAGCAGTTAAAGTGGAGGAGTACAAACAGAAGCCAGATGGACTGTGTGTGCAGCAGAGTCTACTGAAGATGTCAAAGTGAAGACAGACTTTGGAGTCAACTCTTCGAAGAAGTTTGAGTATTAAAGAGATTAAAAAAATAGGGCTGGAAGAGAGTATGAGGTTTCCGGGAAATTTAAGGTAGGATTGAATGCTGCTGGGAATATTGAAGTAGAGAACAAGTTGAAAATTCAACCTAATCAAGGACATTATTCCAGCATTATCCCCTCTATCTCCTGCATTATTGATTTTTTAAATATCAACTTGTTGAACTCCATCAATATACAAATATGCTGCATGTAGATTTCTTTTCTATCTCAAAACACCCTCTTTGGACCTCACATGCTCTATGGCTACTGCCCCATTTCACTGGCCCCTCGAAAGAGTGCTCTGTATTCAGCGTCTCCAGTCTCTCCTCTGCAGTTCTCTCTATTCAATTCCAATCGAGCCTTTGCCTCTACCACCCCCACAGAATTACTGTAGTCAAAGTCACTAATGACCTCTACGTTGATGAATCCAGTCGTCAGTTGTTAGTCCTCATCTTGGCCTATCGACAGCGTTTGAGACAAATGATCACTCCCTCCCCCGCTTCTTTGACTTGGCTTCATGACAGCACACTGTCCTCTCTTTCCTCACTGACCAGTCTTTCTCATGTTCATAGCTAGGTCTTCCTAATCTCCACTTTTGTAAACTTATAGTGCCTCAGGGCTGAGTCCATGGACCACTTCTCTTCTCTGTCTGTGCTTATTCTCTTGATGATCTCATATAGTTTCATAGCTTTAAATACTATAGATCTCTATCCTAGCCCTTTCTCCTGAGCTGTAAAGTCATATTGAACTGCTATTTGGCACCTTCCTTTACATGTCTAGTGAGTATGTCAAACCTCACACGTCTAAACTGTACATTACCACCTACAGATGATCCTCCCAAAGTTTTCTCCATCTCATTCATGCAACTCCAGCCTTCCAGTTTCCAGACCAAAAATGTAGAGCTATTGTATGCTTCTCTTTTTCTCTCCCAGCCCTCATTTAACCAACCAGAAAATCTTTTTGGCTTTATCTTCAAGTATATCCAAAATGTGACTACCTCTTCCCAAACCTCTAATGCTACCAGTCTGATACTAGTCGCCATCTTTCTTACTGCAATCCATAAACTGGTCACCTCCCTTCTTTCCACTAAAATCTATTCTCAACTGAGTGGCTAAAGTCACTTCTTTAAAATGTAGTTTCACTCATCTGCTCAAAACCCTCAAATGAGTTTCCATCTCCACTCCTCAGAGAAGCCAAGGTTAATACAATACCCAACATGATCTTTCCCCAACCCTGTCTGACTCCTTGTTTCCTCTCCCATCTCGTCTACTACTCTTCCCCTTGCTCACTGCACTCCCATCACACTGCCCTTATTGCCATTCCCCAAACACGGATACGCCAGGCAATCTCCTGGAACATTCCTAGTCCCTCCTCCTTTGAACTTTCTTTTCCTAGATATCTTTAAGGCTTGCTTTCTCACCTCTTTCAAGTCTTTGCTCAAATTACCTTCTCAATGATGCCTTCCCTGACCACCACCATCTCCCCATTTTGAAACCCCCTTTCCTGCTTTGGAAACCCTGGTGGCATAGTGGTTAAGTGCTATAGCTGCTAACCAAAAGGTCAGCAATTCGAATCCACCAGGTGCTGGCTGGAAACTCTATGGGGCAGTTCTACTCTGTCCTATAGGGTTGCTATGAGTCAGAATTGACTCGATGGCAAGGGCTGTTTTGTTCTCCCTGCTTCGTTTTTCTCCAAAGCACTCATCTCCATATGGCATACTATTTATTTTACTTAATAATTTTCTTTGTCTCCTTTCATTAGACCATTCAGTGGAGTACCTCCAGTACCTAGAACAGTACCTGACATATAGACAGTCAATACTTTTTTTTTTTTTAAGAAATGAATTCAATAAAAAGAAGTGAACAATGAATCAAGGTCCTAGAGAAGGTACAATGGGATTATGCGAGAGTTATGTGTGGAAGAAAATCACTTGGATAGAAGAGGACATTTCCACAATTATAACGGGAGAAAAAAGGGGAGGAGTGTAGACGCATGGGGATTAGAGGGAGATTTGTGGGTGGGTAACTCCTGATGATTCTGTTTCTCAACTAAGTATCCGAAGAGTATCAGGTGAGGAGAAAGGAACTCTAAGTTATAAGGAAAATTGACAACAGGTATGTGTAAAATAGCAGTTGAAGAGAGTGAGACCTGTGCCACGTCCTTACACTCCAACTCATCTCAAGTTTCCTAGTTTTCTTCGCCATAATCATTTTTAGTCTTCAAACCCTAAATTCTTACAATATTTTAGAACAAATGGTTTCTAGTAAGTACTAAGCAAGCTCCTCCTTCCAATGCACCTATTCCTTTTCAGTCTCTTGCCTTCTCTTTGTACCAGTGTTTTCCAAGCCTTGGGTCGCAACCGGAGTAGAGAATACCAAAAGTGCATCACTGATAGTAAGAATATGTATTGTGTTGCTTCAGAATATGTGTACCTGGAAACTGCTTTCAGAGAAAGTTTGAATGTCACCTGTTTTATACAACCACGCGCTGACTCCTCCCGTTTTTTTGCCCAATCCGCAGCCTCTACTGCTAAATCTCAAAACTTTTCCCCGCAGCACTGTAGCAAAATAACGGAGCATGCTCAGTAGCAAGCTTCCCAGAAGGCGGGGTTTTACGATTTGGAAAGACTGCAACTTTCAACAGCCTCGGATAAAAGCCAATCTACAGCTGTAGGGCGGATGATTGACAGCCAAGTAACAGAAAACTGGGATCCGGATTGGACAGTACTAGTGTTGTGGGCGGGGATTAGGGAAAGCGGAATCCCGGAAGCGATCGGGTCCACCTGGACTCTCCCGGGATGGTTGGTGTGTCTGGGGCGAGGGCGGGGGCAACCCACCGTGTCGGCCCGGTTCCGGAGCTATGTCCAACTTCAAGAAGCAAGGTAGGACAGAGCACCTTCTCTTGGTCTTTCAGAGACCGAGGTCCCCATGGCGCCGCGTGGCTCGGCGAGCGGGGCCGCCGCCCTCAGGTTCCCAGGCCCAGCTCCCGCCGTGCTGGGTGCCCTTGGTTCTTGCGGGCCGATCGCTGGGACGACCACCCCCGGCGGGGCTAGGGGCCCGGATGTTGAAGCCCAGAGGCGCAGGAGGCGTTTGCCCGCCCTTCCAGAGCCCAAGTATCCGTGGGATCCGCAGGCTCATTCTGGGATCTCCAAGGAAGTCTGGGGTAGCAGACAGCACCAAACTCAAAACCAACCCCGCTGCTGTCGAGTCGGTTCCGACTCATAGCGACCCTGTAGGACGGAGTAGAACTGCCCCTTAGGATTTCCAAGGCAGTAAGCATTACGGAAGCCCACTGCCACATCTTTCTCCTGTGGAGCGGCTGGTGGATTCGAACTGCTGACCGTTACTCTAGCAGCCGAGCGCTGTAACCACTGTGCCTCCAGGGCTCCAGCAGACAATGCCAAAACCAAAACCAAACCCGTTGCTGTTTAGTCGATTCCGACTCACAGTGACCCTATAGGACAGAGTAGAACTGCCCCGTAGGGTTTCCAAGGAGCGGCTGGTGGATTCCAACTGCCCACCTTCAGGCCTGTCAAAATAATCCAGGACAGAGCGCGAGCTGTCGTGCAGCTTAGTTTGTCTGATCCACATAGAGCGGAATGAAGCATACACGATTTTCTTTGCATAATACCTTCTGGTGAGTAAATAGAGGCTTTGTAGCACCCCTTCACGACAAGGTTTCAAGACCTGCCGCTCTGTGGATGACGTCCTGCAGTAACCTATAACTTAAAACCTGACCGTGTATTCGTTTAACCCTTTTCGTGAACCAATTATTTTATGCTTTGAATGTTTTGTTGGTACCATGTGTGTTTTCATTAATGGAGGCATGCTGAATCATTGAGTGTGTCTGAATTTTTGGTAGATAGTATGAATTTTTTTTTTCCTTGCCTCCTCCTCCAAGCCGACCCTAAGTGTTTAGTGGTGCATAGCGGGTACTGCTAATTATATTCCACCAGGGTATATGGGTACATGTCATGGATTGAATTATGTCCCCCCAAAAAAATGTGTGTATCAGTTTGGCTGGGCCATGATTCCCGGTATTGTGTGATTTTCCTATATGTTGTAAATCCTGCCTCTATGATGTTAATGAGGGAGGATGGGTGGCAGTTGTGTTAGTGAGGCAGGACTCAATCTACAAGATTGGATTGTGTCCTGAGGCAGTCTCTTGATATATAAAAGAGAGAAGTGAGCAGAGAGAAGAGGGAGACCTCATACCATCAAGAAAGCAGTGCCGGGAGCAGAGCGCGTCCTTTGGACCCGGGGTCCCTGCGCGGAGAAGCTCCTAGTCCGGGGGAACATTGATGAGAAGTCTGACAGAGAGAGAAAGCCATCCCCTGGAGCTGACGCCCTGAATTTGGACTTTTAGCTTACTTTACTGTAAGGAAATAAACTTCTATTTGTTAAAAACCATCCGCTTGTGGTATTTCTGTTATAGCAGCGCTAGATAACTAAGATAGTACGTATGTGTAACAAATACAAATTTTCAAAATTTTTATTTTTCCTACCAAAAATTCAGACACCTCATACAATACCCTGTGATGGACACACGCCCACTTCTTCAGTTTCACGTGGTCGTAAAGGCCCCTGCCCTGGGCAGACACTGCATCAGTGGTGCAGCAGCTTCCCAGTAACCCCAGAGGCAGAAAAAGTACTTGGTCCATAGAGGTACCGGTGAACATGAAAGAGTGAACTTTTTCCCCTTCACTTTAAATAGAAATGAAAGAAAAGTAAAACTCTATGAGACTCAGTTTCTTTCTTTTTTTTTTTTTTAACTGTGCTTTAAGTGAAAGTTTATAATTCAGGTTAGTCTCACATACAAAAATTTATACATACATTGTTATGTGACCCTCATTACTCTCCCTATACTGTGACAGCACACTCCTCCTTTCCACCCCTGATTTCCCTTGTCCGTTCAACCAGCTCCTGACCCTCTCTGCCTTCTCATCTCACCTCTGGACAGAAGCTGCCCATTTAGTCTCATGCATCTACTTGAGCTAAGAAGCTCTCTCTTCACGAGTATCATTTTATGTCCCCTAGTCTAGTCTAATCTTTGTCTGAAGAGTTGGCTTCAGGAATGGTTTTAGTTTTGGGCTAACAGAGAGTCTGGGGGCCATGTCTTCTGGGGTGAAACTCAGTTTCTTGATCTGTAAAATGGAGATAATAATATTATTGTGCCTACAATGTTGGTAAATGGCCTTGCACGTAGTAGTGTTTATTAAATAGTAGTAGTATTTTTAATCAGAATCAAAGGCAGGAATAAATTTAATTGGTTAACCTTAGAATTGTGGTGTCAGAAGACAGGCTGAACTCCTTTCTCCTGTAAACCCATATAAACTCTCTTTCTCCTCATTATCATTCCCCTCTCATCATTAACAATGAGTCAGAATCGACTTGATGGGAACGGGTTTGGTTTTTGTTTTGTTCTTTTTCCTAGTCATTAACATAATAATGAAAAATTGAGGGTTGTAGAGATGTAGCTCATATTACTTGGATTAGTTTAGGCTGTGATTATTTTTTTTCCCTTTTCTATGTTTAAAACTGATTATAATGTTTTTGCCCTTTGAAATGAAATGCTCAGTGACAACTATAGTTAATAAGCATTTGTATAAAAAAGGAAAAGGAAGAGAAACTTAATTTCTCAGTAAGGCAGAATGTGGAGAAAAATGTAGTTCCAAACTTTGCCTGCTTTTTTAGAAAAACATTGTGCTAAGGTTTCCACTACTCCTTTAATTACCAGTGAGTTATGATTTTCATAACTTTTAAAAAGAAATCATTTCATATATTAAAAATGACATAATTTCCAAACAATCAGATGTTTGGCTCCAGAATGAAAATTAAAAAAATTTTAATGAGTGCCCAAACTACTGTTTAAAATAACGCTCCAAAGGAAATAGGGTTGACCTGCTCAATTAATTAAAAGTTAAAGTTCTTGGGAACAGACTTCCCATGGTGACTATGACAGTAGTTGTCTCTCGCTTTCCTGCATTTTTATTTGGGGGGATTTTTTATTACTTCATATCATATTTTCTCCTTGTTTTATAGCACAGCCCACTGTTTTTCTCTTCATGCTTTTCTCGTATTCTCTCATATCTTGGTGACACTTAACGCCTGGAATCAAATGTTCTTTGCTATGCAATAAATTATATTGACTGTAATACACCTAGTCAATTTTAAAATACCTTCCTCAGCTCACAAAATTAAGATTTTTCCCTTGAAGCAGACCTCCTTCTCATATTAGATATGTGACAAAATCGTCATAAAAAGTTTAGATCATTTGAAAACATTGTGGTTGGAGGGATGGATGAATTCTGAAAGTATAAAATGTAATTGGGAAACAAAGTATTAGTTTTATGTATCTCTTCTTACCGACATCGCCTGAAGAGTCCTTCTAATATGATAACACTTGAGCTCTAAGAAACACTTAATCTGGAGGTTTTAGTTAGAACAAAAATTCTAAGCACTTATATAACTTGTTGAAGCGTGAGACAGAGCCATTCTCTGTCTTTAGAACAGCTTTCACATTGTGTGGCTTTTGAGGAGTGTCAAGTTAGGAAGATGTGTGACAGGTAGAAAGCAAGATGATGGCTTGGTGCTAATTTGCACTGACATTCTCTCTTTTTGCTCACAATCTAGCTGCTCTTCAGAGAACATTGGACCCCAGAATTATCGGAACGAGGCTTTTGGGCCATGTCTGTATTTAAGGAAGAGAAATGAATGACAGTGCTGTATAGCTGAGGTGTACCTTGCGTAAAGTAAACCATATGCAGAACTCTGAACGTCCATTCATATATTCATCCAGCAAATACGTACTGAGCACCAACTGAGTGTGTGTCAACTCCGTCAGGCACTGGGGATGCATCAGTAAATAAAACACAACACAGTCTTCCCTCTTGGTGCTTCCACTCTAGTGGTGTAGTTCACAGTAGTGCTTGAATTAGGGTAGTGATTGCTGATAGAAGAAGTGGGGCGGGATACAGGTAAGGGAGCCATGCTGTTTACATCAGAAGAAAGATACTCAGTCTGTCACAGTCCAAGGAGGCATGAAAAGATAGGGTCGCAGGCAGCCTGAACTAGTAAGTCTAAGCTTTCTTTTTTTTTCCTGAAAGTAGATTGCTTCTGCTAAGATAATATAGCCTGCTAATATAATGATCTCCTCTATCACAATTTGTAAAAAAAATTCTTCAGGATTAATGGAAAGAATGTATTGTCTTTGAAGCAACACTATTGAGTAAGAAGTGCTTTTTTGTTTAAAAGTGCTCTATTTTATGCTGAAAAAATGTATGAAAAGTACGAGGTGATGACTCTTGGGCCATACCTCCAGAACCTCTGTGAGTTTAACCTGCAGCTCTGACAATGAACTGCTCTGTGTAATTTAAGTGAATCACATGAAAGCTACCATATTTTAAGTGGTAGTTCAAGTAGCTTCCATTCTACTTGGAGATTGGATGACTATCAGATATATACCAAAACCATTGCCATCGAGTCGATTCTGACTCATAGCAACCCTATAAGACAGAGTAGAACTGCCCCATGGAGTTTCCAAAGAGCGGCTGGTGAATTCAGACTCCTGACCTTTTGGTTAGCAGGCAATCTCTTAACCACTGCGCCACGAGGGCTCCATCAGATATCTAGTTAAATGCTAAATCAAATAGGGGCTATGGTTGTCTTTCAGAGGAGCCAGTGATCAAAGTAGCCTGGAGCAGAGTCAGAGTGTTTTGAATTGGGGTGGATATTAGGGACTGCATAAGGGTATATCTGCCTTGCAGCCTAACTCCCCTCAATAGAACGTGTGCTCCTTGAGGAAGGCGCTGTATTGCAGTTGTCATTCTGACTCCAGCCTCTTGCACAGTGCTACTCAGTTAATTGTTGGAATGAATGACTGTAATCCACTGTCTGCCCAGTTCAGCAATCCTGTGACATCCCTAATGGTTCTCTAGCACCTTTTTGAACACCTTCTCTGATGGTTAAGGTTATGTGTCAATTTGGCTAGACCATGATTCTCAGTGGTTTGGTAGACATTATGTAATCATCCTCCGTTCTGCGATCTGATCTGAGCAGCTGACCAGTTGAAAGGGGGTGTGGCCTGCATCCAGTATATATGGATGTTCTGGCAAAGCTCGTTCTCTCTCAGTCCTGCATCTGACTCGTCATCCTCTGGCCTC
Organism: Trichechus manatus latirostris; assembly: GCF_000243295.1. Taxonomy (NCBI): domain Eukaryota; kingdom Metazoa; phylum Chordata; class Mammalia; order Sirenia; family Trichechidae; genus Trichechus; species Trichechus manatus. Next base: position 21,857,076 of record NW_004443959.1, on the reverse strand, counting down.
CAGTTCTTGGGGCGTGAGCTAGCAGCCTACTGCATGACCTGCAGGTTTTGGGGTTCACCAACTCCCGCAACCCCATGAGCCAACAGCCTTCTGCCTGACCTGCTGATTTTGGGTTTGTCAGCCCCTGCAACCACGTGAGTCAGGAGAAGCCTCCAGCCTGATGCCTGACCCATGGATTTGGGACTTCCCAGCCTTCACAACTGTATGAGCCATTTCCTTGAAATAAATCTCTCTGTATATATATCCACATCACTGGTTTTGCTCTTCTAGAGAGCCCAGCCTAAGACACCTTCTTTTAGCAAGAGCATAATATCTCATACTTTCTTCATTTTACTTCTACTTACAGATAGTTTTGTTGTTTGGAGTATGTAGGACCTCTTCACCTGATAATTCTTCAAAGGTTTAAAGCAGCTGTCTTGTTCTTGCCTGCCTACTCATGCTATGTAATGCCATGTATATGAATCAAGCAGTTTCATAGAAGAGGCAAAACTTAGTTGAACCATCAGCATAGAGAAAATATTAAATGTTATATGGGGAGGAGAGCCTGGGTGAGAACAGTATGAGGTCCTCAGCAATGGTCTAGGTTCTGGACTAGGAGTCAGAAAACATGAGTTCCTGTCCTATTTCTGCCACTAATTACTATGTACTGTTATAAGCACTAGACAAGTTGCTTATTCTCCACTTCTTTATAAAATAATTTGTAGGGTAGAGAGACTTAAATGAATGGATGTAAGTAAAGAACACAGCAGAGTGCTTGTGCCCCAGCAATGCACCCCTCTCTCCATCCAACATACACGACTGCTTTGGGCCAATTATTTAACTTTTTTTTTAATCCTAGGATTCCTCATCAAGATGGGAATAATAATACCAGCCTCTTAGTGTTATGAGGATTAAACGAGTGAATACATGTGAAAATGCTCTTAAAATACCTTCTTGCTGTTTCCCGTCGCTTCTGTAGTAAAGGCTGCCATGATTTGTCCTTTGGATGACTAAGACCTCCACCTAACTCATCTCCCTGTTCCGGGTCTGATTTGCTGTAGAGCATCCAAAGTGGGTGGGTTGGTCAGGCAGTTTGTCAGGTTGAGGAACGTTTGCTATAATGCAGACAATTGTATTTTAGTAAGAATTTGTCCCGCCATAACCACCTCTTACAAGACTTGCAGGCTCAGTCTTCACAAGGGCGCACCCCCTCCCGGGCCATGTCGGCTGAGTGCAAACACTGACACTTCAAAGCCCTCTGGGAAGAGAATTCTGAGAAGCCAGAAGAAAGAGAACAGACTATGTCTGGCGTACAAGTAAATCAGGCCAACTACGGCAATAGGTGCCATAAAAATCTTTGGCTTCCCGGGACTCTCCTTTGATAAAATCTGAACATTAAGTGAACCTCTCGACATTCTGGATTGCATTTTCAGCTTCCCATTTCCCTTTTCCACTTCCGTGATATCCCTGCATCTTATGGAGTGGATTGTGGTCAACATAAGGTACCCCCTTTTGTTGACTCTGTCCATGGTGCTGATGCCAGCAAGAGTTCATGAAGCAGTCAGTGGTGGACATGGTAGGAGTGTGTGTGTTTCCCCACTTTTACCTTTGAACTAACTTACACTGGCAGCAGCAGTTCCTTTTGGAGTCTCAGAACTAAAGGTACTAGTTAGTAAACATTTTAATTGTAAAGAGAAACCCTTTTTCTTTTTACAGAGGTCCGTTCCTAGTGTTGACTGGGTACAGAGTGGCTGTTGGACAGAGTTTTCGTTCTGGTCTTGTCTGCTGAGCTTCTGGAGCAGAGTTAGAAAAGCCATTTACTGGTCTAGAGGAAAAGTCCAGCTTTATTTATCAACACATAAGCATTACTTTGATGTTTCATCGTATATTTAGTTTGATATACTACGTCCCTTTACTTCTGCAACAGGAATTGGGTGGCTCTTTTCATTTTCAGAAACCTTTAAGAACTGAAAATGTCCATGTTCCACATGGTTTGGAAGGAGGAGTAACTCAGGTGAGAGGGCAGCTACAGGCCACAGGCAGGAGGATGTGTCTTTGCTGGATGGCACACCTCAGATGTAAACCAGGAAGCAGAGGTAGCACGTAACCTCTTGGCAATTGCCAAATGATAAATCTCATCTCCCCTGGTAGGAGTGTGGGAACTCTTACAAAAGCTTATCCTGCCCAACCTGGGTACCATCCTGTCTGCCTTTGAGGCGTAAAAGAAAACCTCATACGTGTGACCAGCAGGCAGGGCTATATGAGACTTTAGCACATAAACTGATCAGCGTCTGGTTATTAGAGACCCTTAAGCTCTGTAATAGTCCTCTGGATGTAATAAACCTTTGTAAATTCAGTGCCTCAGGGTGCAGGGCCTTCAAATCTGGATTAGTGGCTTTCCCCCAAGCTTTCCATGCTCCATCGTCACACACATGCCCTGTGTATTTTTAATTACCAGATCGCTGTCTGCACCCCTTCTACACTGCAAGCTTTGTGTGTTCCCAGTGCCTGGCACATAATACAGTGACTGGATAGAGACATTGGATTTATGAGAGTAAAGAGGGTCTAGAAGAAGCTGGTAAAATACAAGAGAGCTGTATCGGGACCCAGTAATAGAGGAGAGTGTGTTATAAAAAAAGCTTTAGTTTATTGTGTTAGGAATTAGGACGCACGTGTACATTTTGAGCATAGGCAAGGGTAGGATTTTACTGTCTCTAAAAAGATAAATCTAAAAGTGGACAGGATAATCATGGAAAGGGGCAAGTCCAGAGGCAGGAAGTTAGCCAACCTGTTGTCACAGTGTTCTGGATGCAGATTGAGACCACCTGGAATAAGGTGACCACCAAGTAGAAGAGATGCATATAGGAAAGAATTCCAAAAAAAAAGCTGAACCTGGTGACTTGACAGGATATGTAAGGTTTAGGTGAAAATGCTCCATAGGCAGTTGCAAACACAACTTCCTTGTAGATTTGGGAATAATTGGAGTTGGTTGGTATGTGTCACTATAGAGTGGTATAGGATAATGAACCTTGATGATTTAGTGTAATGCTGAGAGGGTTTTCAGAACCTGGAGACGTCTGTCTCAACAGGAAGATGATTTCCCCAGTCGCATGAGAGGCTGTATTTTATAGTGGTTGAGAACCCAGGCTCTGGAGATGGACCATCTGAGTCCAGAGCCTGGCTTAGCTGGTAACTTTGAACTAATTTCCTGTAATTCTCAGTTTCCTCATCTGTAAAATGGGGTTAATAACAGTAAAGTTGTTTTGAGCATTAAATTAAGTGATATATGTATGTATATGTGTATGTGTATGTGTATATATATGTAAAGTTCCTAGAACCATATTAAGCAATCGTATGTGAGCTATTATTTATTATCATCATTCCTGGGTTGGAAGGAGGCAGTGTGAGTAGGTGAAATGGACGCAGTAAATGAGGAACACTTGTGTGACTGTAAGCAAAGACTATCACTGATAACTAGAAGGATCAACAAGGCATGTGAGCCTTTTTTGTTGTTATTGTTCTTCAAGATGAGGGAGATGCATGTATATTTTGGAGACAGAAGAGAAATAGCCAATGCCTGGGAAATATTATAGGATCCTGGATGACTGAGGAAATAAGATTCTTTTTTTTTTTTTAATTGTACTTTAGATGAAGGTTTACAGAACAAATAGTTTCTCATTAAACAGTACACATTCTGTTTGATGACATTGGTAAACAACCCCACGACATGTCAGCACTCTCCCTTCTCAACCTTGGGTTCCTGATTACCAGCTTTCCTGTCCCCTCCTGCCTTCTGGTCCCTGTCCCTGGGCTGTTGTGCCCTGTTAGTCTCGTTTTGTTTTATGGGGCTGTCTAATCTTTGGCTAAAGGGTGAACCTTGGGAGTGACTTCATTACTGAGCTAAAAGGGTGTCTAGGGGCCATACTCTTGGGGTTTCCCTAGTCTCTGTCAGGTTGGTAAGTCTGGTCTTTTTTTGTGAGGAAGAATTTTGTTCTACATTTTTCTCTAGCTCTGTCCGGGACCCTCTGTTGTGATCCTGTCAGAGCAGTCAGTGGTGGTAGCCAGACACCGTCTACTTGTACTGGACTCAGTCTGGTGGAGGCCATGGTAGCTGTGGTCCATTAGTCCTTTGGACCATTAGTCTTCGGGGGAGTAAGACTCTTAAGGAATAGGCAGGGTAGGGTGAGTTTAAGGAAGCTGATGGTGGGAGTGACTTACAGGGAACACTGTAGGTTCCCTCTTCGTCTGAGTTAGCAGGGGCGATAGAAGAATGGATGCAGAAATAACAGGTGTTTTCCCAAGTCTTTTTTTCTTGATATCATTCATAAATTGAACCTATTCATGCAAATAATGTGGATCTTGTAGGTGTAGAATCTCTTGTTGTCAGTCACACGTTCATTGGGGTGAATTCAAGATCTGTCTAGTTGAAAAACTAATGTTAATGTAACTAGAAAAATTATAGTTTATCCTGTTTATTCAGAATGTAATAAAGCAATTTCTGAATTGTCTTCTGAATGATATTTCAGAATGTTTTTTTAGTCCTGTCTCATTTCCCATCGTTAACAATCCTGCTTTAATAAGAAAATAAACTCAGAGTGTTTAGCAATTTGCCAAACATCATATTACTGGTTAGTGGCAGCTCACCCGCGTGGAGTAGTGTATTTCTACACTACTTCCTGCTTTCTCCTGTGTCAGAATATATTTAACAATCTCTGCTAAAAATTGTTATAGCCTTACATAAATTTAAAATATTTATGAATGATTTGTGATACAATAATTTCTGCTATAAATTCCTCTGTAAGGAAACATGGACAAAGTTTGCTTGGAATTTTTTTTCTCTATTTTCTTTTTTAAGTGCTAAAGTTTTGGAGAAACATGAATATTTAGCGTGTATGTGCTACTGAGGTGAGAATTCTACATCCAGTTGGATCAATTGGTCATGGTGTAATAGTCTAACCGTGCTCCATTTGAGTATCATTTTTGCTCTTACTCTGAGTACTGTTTTCCTTTTAATTAATGCAGAAACCTTGCCAACTCTTATTTAAATCTTAGCCAATTACTTTCCCGTTTCTCATTTTATTATGAAAGCCTTTAAGAAACTATGGTTCATTGAATTAACCTACTATACTCAGCATTTCTTTCTTGTGGAGTGATGTAGTGCCAGTATCAGCTTAGTCCTTTGTTCCTGGATTTTAGGCAAGGGTTATATGCCTTGCCTCGTTATAGGGATAAAATGGGAAAAACGAAAACCCCACACATGATGCAGGTCGTATTTTGAGATGCTGTGGCTCGACCAGCAGATGTTCTGCAAGCATTTAAACAGTTTACACTGAAAAGTTCAAAATCATGAGCATGCAAGATATGCATTAATCCTGAAAAATTTCAAGCAGCTGTTAAAATGAATGGAAAAAGGAATAACTTGTGCTAGTATTTACTAAGATATAGGAATTTTTCATGATTTTCTTTGAAACAGTTATTTTTTAAATTTACTTCAGTGGTGATGTTTTGGAAGATTTTCTCTAATATTCACAAGCTGAGGTGAGGAGGCTAACCCACCATTAGACTGGTGATAGTGCCAATTTCTGTTAATGCCCACTTCTCGTCTTATTCTGAGTAGAAATTTTTCATTTAAATATGATTTATAAAAAGCCTGCCAACTCTTATTTCGAATTCCAGACAATTATTTTTCCATTTATAAGTCTATTAACTGAAAACTCCAATAAGGTATATCATAAATCTACTTCTTCTGTATTTTTTAATCTTCTAATGAAATATCAAGAAGTCACATTTGAAAATAGTTATTTATTAATGTTTGTGGTCTCTTTTATTTTAGTGTAATTCTTGTGAGCGTGTGGCCCTGTCAATTTTACTGCTTCCCATTAACATCCACTTTTGAAATATGATTCTTTTTTTTTAACTGATTTCATGTCTAATATTCCCAAATTAGCTGTCGATAGACTTTTTTTCCTCTTACAGTTACATTTTTCTAAGACACACAGGTTTATAGAAATGATAACAAAAGTTCTGAAATTTTTAGAGAATTGCAAAGAAATGAGCATCACTTGCAATTTTTTCTATTACAAAAAAGCTTTCTAGATGTACAGTGTACATTTAGTAAAAAGAAATGTATAGCTTGACCCCATTTTTTAAATAAAGTATGTGTGTGTATGCAGAAATCAAGGGGAAAATGTATTCCTTTTGCAATCAAAGTGCAATTTTTCAGGAAAAGAAAAATATACATGACATTAATGAGGGAACTTCTTCGATGGCCTCTAAGATCGTGGTTTTTTAATATTTTTTACAAATATATACTATATATTTGTCTTTGTCATTTCTGTAAATCTTTTTTTTTCTTTTTTCAGAAAGAAATAGATTAAAAAAAAGTTATCATTCCGTTGTTGTTTTTTTCTTCCTTAAGAGCCTGTTTAGATGGAATGTACACCCAGATTCCTATGATCAAGAAACTTTATCTGGGCTATGAAGTATCATGGAAGAGATGTGGCCCATGCTCGTTTAGTTTATTTAGCCTTCTTTACCTGGAGGAGCTGGTTAAACACTTTACAACATTTGGGCTTCTGCTCTAACATCATTGCAAAAGAAAAAAGAAAATTCCTTGAAATGCCGCTATTAACACCTTTGTTAAAAATGGAACATAATCTTCCTTTTTTATACTCAACTGTTAGATTTTAAAGCAAGTAACTGCATTGAGGAAGAGCTCAAAATTGAATAGCTTTACCACCAGCAATGGAATTGTCTATTTTTTATTGCTTTTTTAGGTATATATATTTAAGTTTTTCCTACGTGTCTACTTTCTTAAAAAGAAAAACACTTTACAGAAATATTCTTATTTGGCTTATGTCTTTAAATTGAAATAGCAAGTTTAGGTAGCAGTCCTTTTTGAAAGTTATATCCAAAATAACTAGATTCCCCTATGAAAAGGAGACAGTTTCTTTTTGGTATTTCAGCATATTCATTTTAGATGGGACTTTTTTTCTTCCTGCTGACCTTTTATTGTGTCTGTTATTTCCCAGTTCTGATTACCTGGTCTACTTAGCAATCGTATTTGTTTTTCTGCAGGTTATTTTTTTATTATTGTTGTTGGTATTATGCATCCCTCCTCTTGCTTGTTTATGTTCCAGTAATTGCTTTTTGACAGACACTAGCATTTCAAGTTAAAACTCACTCTTGCTGCTGAAAGAGGAGCACACTGACGGGGTGTTAGAAACATGAGAACATATGGCTGTGGCCTTCAGCTTCTCTGGAAGGTGTCTGAGTTTCTGTTATGACAAATTACCAGTTTATATTTGGTGTACATGCTAACTCAGAGCTCCTGAGAGTGCTGGGGTACGTGACACTGAACCTTCCTTGAAGGACCATATCACACAGCGCTTTGTTTGTGGTTGGGGTACCCTGATCTAGGACTTCCAGGCCACACCTGAGAATCTGTGCTGGCGAGTAGGGGCTGGCCAGAACAGAAAGGATTCAGTTGGAAGGCCGATATCAGCTAGCCTCAGGGGGCACGATTTAGCTTATCATGCAGGACTGGCTGATAAAAGCACCAGATGCTAAGGCTTACAGAGCTTCTAGCTGACAAGAACATCTGCCCTCAGGATAGGGGTGTGTACCCTGGGACATGGAAGCTTCGCATTGGGAACCCTCGCAGACCTCACTGTATGCATCTCTTCATTTGTATCCTTTTTGGCTCTAATAATCTAGTCAAAAGTATGGTATACTCTGTGAGTTTGCAAGTCATTCCAGCAAATTATTGAACCTGAAGGGGTAGTGGGAGCCATCAGGTCAGAAAGTAAGGGTGTCATGTGGACTCCGAGCTTGTGGCTGGCATCCTGAAGGGGTAGTGGGACACCAGCCCCGAATTTGTGGCCAGCAGGCCAGAAGGTTGGGGTGTCATATAAACTCTCCAAACCTGTGGCTGGCATCTGCCTGTTGGGCAGTCTGAAGGACGATGCCCTTCTAACTTGTGAGCTGCAACCCAGCTCTGGGTAGGTAATGGTCAGAGAGAGAGTGCTGCAGGGGTGGCTGGCGACGAGGATGGAGGAGTGGGGATGTGAAGACTGGATTAATCTCCAGATTTGGGGAACTGGATTCATGCTTACTATGTGGACGGATGGATGGATGGATGGATAGATAATAGACAGACAGACAGATGATAAATATTACTGATTCTGTTTCTCTAGAGAACCCTGAGATGCTTAAGTAGATATTCTGTCCTAAAGGAGGGGAAGCATAACTCCTCACTTTTTCTGCGTGGGCTGCGCGTAGTTCCGAGTAGAGTTGCTTCACAGAGTTTTCAAGGCTGTGACCCCTCAGAAGCAGATCACAGGTTCCGATCACTTCTGGATGGGTTGGAACCACCAACCTTTCGGCCAGTAGTTAAGCACTTCCTGTTTGCGCCACCCAGGGATTCATGCTAGTATTAGTGGGTGAAAATCTGAGGAAAAACAGGATAGTTGCATAGTCTCGGAGTATCTCCCCCAGGTATTTATTAATTGTGGTGGCAAAGATGGTAACTTTGCATTGGAGAAATCCATCACACGCCACCTTGACCAAGTGATCTGGGTTAACATCAGTAACAAGACATAGTGACATCAGGAAACCCTGGGTATAATGCATTAAGAAGGACACAACACCACTTCTGTGGTTTTCTTGCCAAAAACAATAATCTCTAATCACAAGAAAACATCAGACAAACCCAAATTAAGGACATTCTGCAAAATAACTGACTGTAACCTTCAAAAGTATCAAGGTCATAAAAAACAAAGAAATACTGAGGAACTGTCACAGGTGGGAGGAAACTATGATGACGTGACAACTAAATGCAGTGTAGGATCGTGGACTGGATTCTGGGACAGATAAAGGACGTCAGCGGAAAAACTGGTGAGGTTTGAATAAAATCTGTAGTTTAGCTAACAGTATCATACCAATGTTAATTTGCTGGTTTTAACAATTGTACTATGACTGTGGAGTCCAGGTGGCGTCGTGGTTAAGAGCTCCCTGCTAACCCAAAAGTCGACAGTTCCAATCCACCAGCCGCTCTGTGGAAACCTTATGGGGCAGTTCTACTCTGTCTTATAGGGTTGCTGTGAGTCAGAACTGACTCGACAGCAATGGGCTTAGTTTTGTTGTTTTTTTTTTTGATACGATGATTGTGTAAGCTGTTAACATTAGGGGAAGCTGGGTGAAGGGTGTACAAGAACTCTCTGTGCTGTTTTTCCAACTCTTCTGTTAAGTCTAAAATAATTTCAAAATGAAAAATTCCAAAAAATAGGAAGGTAACTGTAGGTATTGTGGATGGCAGATGATACACAGAGGGACTGAGAGACAGTCTAGTTAGCGATAGTGAGGGCCTGAATGAAAACAGTATGATGAGAACAGTGATGGAAAGAGTGGAGTCTAGTTGTAGAGCGTTGGAACTTAGTAAGTGTTGTGGATGGGAGGAATGAGGAAGATGAAGGTTTCTAGCCCAAGGGACTGAGTCGCCAGCAATGCCATTAACCCAAGGTGGAGACTGAAAGAGCTGGAGCCCTAGGGTTGAAGTAGAAAAAGTGGGTTCAGGTTTTTGAATTGTTAAAATACAAGGTGCTAAGTCCACCCAGATGCACCTCAGAAGAAAGGCCTGCTGATCTACTTCCGAAAAATCAATCACTGAAAACGCTATGGAGCATAGTTCTACTCTGACACGCATAAGGGTCACCATGAGGCAGAATCGACTCAAAGGCAACTGGTTTCTTACGTAAAAGGAAATCAAGGTAGGGGTGTCAGATGGTTGGAAGTAAGTGTCTAGAGCTCATACAGGCTATAGACGATTACATCCTTTTAGTGTATTATTGAAACTGTGTGAGGAAATGAAGATCCACCTAACAGAACATATAGAATGAGGAGAACAGTGCACAGGCAGGATCCGAGAGAATCCCAGTACTTACAGGATGAGGTAATGAAGGGAGAGAGCAAAAGAGAGACAGGCCAGATGAGTGACAGCATTGTCTCAGGAGCCAGGAGACAGCTAATGTGTGGTTTGTGCTAGCCCAATACGTCACATACGTGTTTTATTTAGTCTAACAATGTCCCCATGTATGGATTATTCTTGCCCATTTTATGGATGAAAAAGCTGAGGCTCAGAAAGGTAACATAATTTAAACAAGTGGCAGAACTATAGTTAAACCCAGTTTAATCCAGCTTTGAGCTCAGTCCCTTTCCAATATAAAGAGGGATTTCTTAAAGAATACTGTTATGATTTTCTCACCTCGAGAAAAGAGAATAAACTTTGAGAGTTGGTTTGGACTGTCTTAAGTCATCAAGGATGTAGGACATTGTACTCACTAAGCAACTCTTCTTTTGTCTTAGTGTTAGAAAATGTTGCTTCACTAAGTAAAATAAAGCAGCTGAAACAATAAGTAGCAAGCCTTTGCATTTAATGTGCTAGATTTAGTTTAAACAAGAATAAAATAAGCCAGTTAGGAGACAGTTCTTCCTCTGCTATAGCAACCTGGAAGCAGCTGGATACTTCTGATGATGAAATGAGTGAGCCTTGGTCACTGGCTAGGGGCCACAGCAGAGTGTTTGTTCGGATGCTATTTTGAACCTCAACTATGCTCACCTTTCCCTAAAACAGGAATCTCGGAACCCATAGCAGGGGTCCCAGGATCAGCCACGCTGCAGTCTGAGAGGTCCTTCCTATCAGTTGCCGGTCACCCCATGGGGTAATGCTTGGGCAACAAATATAGCCCACTCTTGGACCATAGTGATTTCTTATTAACTGTATTCCTAATAAACAGGTCTCTGCTTTTAGAACCTGGGTGTTGTGAGTTCTGTTTTGTTTTATTTTGTCTGCATGGGAGACCTAGGAAGAGGGCAGAAATAAGTGTTTTCCTGTTGAAACAGTGCTTTTCATGAGCCCGGAGTGTCAGGTCTAGACCTTAGTACTGTGGTTAAAGCCATATGAGGTCAGGTTCACAGTATCTAGAGCCACTTCAATTTGTATGCTGAACAAATAATCCAAGAAGCTGGACTATATGAAGAAGAATGTGTCATCGGGATTGGAGGAAGACTCATTAACAACCCGCGATATGCAGATGACACACCTTGCTTGCTGAAAGTGAAGAGGACTTGAGGCACTTACTGATGAAGATCAAAGACTACAGCCTTCAGTATGGGTTACACCTCAACGTAAAGAGAACAAAAATCCTCACAACTGGACCAATAAGCAACATCATGATAAATGGAGAAAAGATTGAAGTTGTTAAGTATTTCATTTTACTTGGATCCACAATCAATGCCCATGGAAGCAGCAGTCAGGAAATCAAAAGACACATTGCACTAGGCAAATCTGCTGCAAGAGACCTCTTTAAAGTATTGAAAAGCAAAGATATCATTTTGAGGACTAAGGTGTGCCTGACCCAAGTGATGGTATTTTCAGTCACCTCATATGCATACGAAAGCTGGACAATGAATAAGGAAGACTGAAGAAGAATCGACGCCTTTGAATTGTGGTGTAGGCAAAGAATATTGAACATACCATGGGCTTCCAGAAGAACGAACAAGTCTGTCTTGGAATAACTACAGCTGGAATGCTCCTTGGAAGCAAGGATGGTGAGACTTTATCTCATGTACTTTGGACATGTTGTCAAGAGGGATGAGTGCCTGGAGAAGGACATCATGCTTGGTAAAGTAGAGGGTCAGCAAAGAAGAGGAAGACCCTCAATGAGATGGACTGACACAGTGGCTGCAACAATGGGCTCAAACAAAGCAATGATTGTGAGGATGATGCAGGACTGGGCAGTGTTTGGTTCTGTCGTGCATAGGGTCGCTATGAGTCAGAACCGACTTGATGGCACCTAACAACAGCAACAGCAGAGCCTAATCAAAGTTAATAACCAGAGTGGGACCTTGGGATCTTGGAGACACTGATGTCACAGAAAAGTTCAGGGTCTGGCTTGAGACTAACTCTCAGAAAAGTGGCCTGCAGAAAGGTTTCCTTAAAGCCTTTGAAGCTTGTGTGTGGTCTCTTGACATGGCCTCTTGGCATGGCCTCAACCACCCAGGTCTTGATGACTCTTGCCCCTGAGCAAGGAACCGCTTATCTTCAACCTCTAGACCAGGTGAAGCCTCTTACAACAGTCATGCCACTGTCATTAATAAGGGAGACTGTGATCAATATGGCAAAGAACTACAGAGACCAAAAAGGCTTTGGGGTTCAGTGGTCTTTGTAACACGTGCTGGCAAATTGATTCTTGAGTTTTAAGGCATGTGGGATAAGGACACTTAAATCAGGATGGAAATATTTATTCATTATGACAGCTTTTTCTCCTCCAGTTAAAGCAGAATGTAAACTAAAATAAACAAAGTGAAAAATCTCCACATGCTTGTGAAAACCGTTGTAGCGATTCGATTCCAGAATTGTTTCCTTAATTGTGCTTGTTAGCGTGTGCAGTTTAAACTGGAAAGAGGTACAAATGGAAGTCTTCACTAGGGTTTTGGGAGCAGGGTGGTGTACTGGACCTACTGACCTCCCTTAGAGCTTGTCTTTCCAGTGATAACTGCTTTCTTGGGCCTGTGTTTGGGATATTCTGTGTGAACTGCAGCTTGGACCTACCTTTTGTAGGAGCATGCTTAGTACCCAAGACTTCATCCCCCCAAAGTCTGAGATTGGTTCACAGCCTATATTTTACATAGAAATTCAATGAGTGATAAGAGCAATCGGGAGGAAAATGGAATTACATGTAAACAAAAATGCAGACACCTCAGCCCATCGTCAGGATGATGCAGACCTGCCCCCCTTCTCGTCCCGCTGGTGCCTCCCTGTTCCTTATGCACACACATGTGGAAACCGTGGATTGCTTGTCCCACGGGGAGAGGCTCAGCTGGAAGAGCGCGAGCCGGGTAGGGCCCTCTGAGACACAGTAGGCTGGGCAGGGCCCCAGTTGCTTGGTTGTAAGGGTGGTAATGTTAGGGTATGTTTTTGCTTTTGTTTTAAATTAAAAAGCCATGTATGATTTAAATAAAACTGCCATAAGTCATTCCTTTCCTTTTTTGTTTTGTTAATTGGTTGCCTTTATAGTGTTTGTTGGAAAAGTACTGAAGAAACTTTTTCCTGATGTTCCAAGTGGCCAAGAAAAGCTTGCACCAGCGACCCTGGCCTCAGAAAAACCACCTGAAAAGGTGAGGCCTAAGAAAGCGAACCTCAGGGGAGTTCAGCCTTTGACAGGTACTGTTGTTGGCAGGTAACAGCGCTCTAAAGATGCTTACTTTAATTCTAAGAATCTGTATTTGCACTGGAGAATATATGCTGCAGGCCTCCACGCTCCTATTTGGAGACTCAGGTTTGAAAAGTTCTTGACAGCAGGACTGCCGCATGGCAGGAGGGGCAGAGCTGATGAATGAAAAATTTAACGTGGGTCGGGAAGAAGCCAGTATAAATACTTCCCAACCAAAGACTAGATGAGAGTATTATTTTTTGTTTCGAGTTCATCTTTAAGTTTTTTTTTTTTTGGACTTGACGATGGGGCTGTTGAGTGGGGTATCGGTGCAGCCAGTCCTCGGCTTTGCTACGATGAGAAGATGTGCTGCTTCTTCTGGCACTGTCTCGCTCACCTGCACTGGTACTCGGATGACCTTCTTGGGCTTCTGTCCTTCATTTATCTTGTGTCCACTGAGGGAAGGCCCCTCCTGTCCTTCCCCTGTTTGACTCTCACTTCCCAGTTAGTTTTTGGCAGGTGGCCATCCCCAGTGAAGTCTTTACCAAGGTCACTTGAGCAGCACAGTGGTCTGCAGTGGAAGCTTCACTAACTCTGGTTCTCTAGCAGTGCAGCATGTCAGCAAGGTGAGAGACCACTGAAAGGAGAGACACGTACAGAGGGCCACCGTGGGTGGCTAGAATCTGTTAGTGTCCAAACAGATAAGAAAATAAAGCCAAGCGAATTGCTCAGTCTCCTTTCTTGGAATCATTTCCACATCTCTTTAACAACATTCTTTCACTAGACATTAGTTCTCCAAGTGATTCTGTTCCTGAAGGATCTGTTCTTTCTCCTGCTGGCCCAGCTGAATAACCTTGTCAAAACAGACAACTTAATTCCCCTTTATTTGCGTATCTTATAACACTTACTCGACTGGATCTCAGCAAGCAGGCCCAGTAGTCCAACAAATCTGTTTCCTGCCCCACAGGTCAGGTCTCCATTTCCTCGGAACACGTTTTAGCACAGAAATAATGTTATGCATGGTGATTAAAATAATGTTATGCATGGTGATTAGCTTTTAGGCAACCCCACAGAAACCTGCTGAAGCTACAATAGAGTGGATCGCTGATGGGCACAGTTCTGGTTTCTGGTACCCGTGGTATGTGTCACAAGTGAGCTGGGGAAATTTTCCTTCACCTCCCCTAAATGTAGGGTTACACTAAACAGGCTTTTTGTATAGGACAAATCACTGTTTTCCATGTTCCCGTTCTGTATACTTCTCATATGCCCTAATGTTTTCAAGAAGCTTTAAGCTCACCATACGGCATCCCACCTCAAGGCTGCCACGTGCAGGCACACCTTATTCTCATCTTAGCTGTCTCTCTTCTGATGTAGACTCTAGCAACATGTTAGGATAGAATTAGGATTGCTTGACTTAATACTGAAGAGAAATGACTGATGTTAAATGCATTTTTACTTTTCACAGAATATACCTGTTCTGTCTATTAGAAATGTGCTTGTTTTTTCAGTGAGTATAAGAGAGTTAAAAAAGGCCGGTTGTGTGAAGAGGATGTTTTGTGTTTGAGTGTCATTGAATGATAAGGAGGCCATTCTTGACATTTCCTGTTTTTCTCTGAATTTTATTGAATCAACACCTTACTTAAAAAAAAAAAAAAAGTTTTAGAATCTATTTGCTTTTTCCTCCCTCCTCCAACTTAAGGGTTATTCAACGGTAATGTATTTGGTGATAGAAAGATTTGGTAAGGTGGGACAATGGAAGCTTTATGCATGGTTGGATTGTTTCTAAGTCTGAAATTAACATCTACAAATTCTAGCCGAATATATCAAATAGAGCTTTATCTGAGAAGATGAATAACAAAATACTAGTTCTTTTACATAAATATGTAGTCCCTCTGTTACACATACTTTTTTTTTGCCTAAAAAATTAAGTTTTGAGTTTTTATATTACTGTTTAAAACTAAACAAATTTAATACCTCATTTCTTTTTCTGAATATGGTTAAGGGACAATTCTTTAAATTATTACTCATATTTTACTAAGTTATATGTATATGTAATGACAAATGAGAAGCTGAAGCCATCAAGGGGTGATTATTTCAAGTTAGTGTTACAATTTATTTTAATGTTTAAAATGCCTGGATCCATTTTGATTCTTAACAAATCTCTTAACTTTCTTTGAAGCTGTTCATGATCCTTTGGGTGATCTCTTTCCACAAAAGCACCGGTGTTCAGTCATTTCATTTCAGTGGGCGTTCAGGAGATATTGTTACTTAGTATAAAGACACTGAATTAAAAATCAAAATATTGATGTAAGCTTGATTTCAGAACGTGTTTATTATATTTTTAAAAAGACTAGTTTTAAAGGCTTAGAAGTTGCTTTTATCAAATGCATATGAGTGAATAAAAAGATTACCGAGTATAAATACAGCTTTTTCTCTAGTCAGCAGCGTTTTATTTAAAAGGAGTCTGGGAGTTAGCATGAGGGCGTCATGCTCAAGACCCTGAGCTGTAATCATCACGATGAAGGGAGCTGCTGATGCTGATTGCAGCCACGTTCTGTGTGGCAGAACTGCTTGTGGTTTTGTGCGGCAATCAAAGTCAACACCACTCTCCAGGTGGGGGTAAAAACGCAGGAATTATGAACAGTAGGGAACCCAGCAGCATCCAGGGCATATCCCAGAGGGCTAGAGTAGGGACAGTACAGAGTACGAGGGCTTAGAGGAGCCTCCAGTCAGACTGAGGGCGTGTGCGCTGTCCTCTGCCCCAGGTTTCCTCGGTGATTTGCTCCCACGTGCGTCCTTTTTAAGCTTTAAACCTCTGTTCTATGATGTCAGGTGTTTTGAGCTGTGACAGTGGATACGCGGTAAATCAGCATGCCATGGACAGTTTAGACACTCTGGCTACAAGTAACTGAAACCGCTTGGCCCTGGTTAAAACAAAAAAGAGAATTTGTAATAAAGATCTCATGTTACAGGGACAGGACTGTGTCTGTGCCTCAGGAAGGGCCTCCAGCCAGGACCTGAGAAGGCATCAGGATTCCCGTTGCTTCCTCTGCACGTGTGCTGTGTACCACCCTGTCCTTTAGAACTGTCTTCACCTCTCAGAGAGGGCTGCGGTGTGTCGGGTGTTCTGGTAAAACAATATGGTGAGCAAACCAAGCATCATCATTTCACATGGTTTTAATAGACAGTGAACAGAAGTGCAGGTAGTTTTGAGGGTTTTATTATTTCACAGATGACAGTTGTATACGCTAGTATAACCACCACCCAAAATAAGATGTGGACCATGTCCGTATCCCCCTGCCCCCTGCACTCATGTGCCAATCAGCTGCCCTCCCTCCCTCCCCCTCTTGAAACCATTATCGTATACTTGTCACTAAAGATCAGTTTTGCCTGCATTTGAATTTCACCTCAGTGGAATCATGCAGCATGTACTATTTTCTGTCTGTAGCTTCTTTTGCTTAACATAATGTTTGAAATTTATTTGTGTGGTTGCATATCAATAGTTCATTCCATATTATTGAGGAGGAGTATTGTATTGTAATGATATACCATAATTTATCTACTCTGCTGTTGATGGACATTTGGATTATTTCCAGTTCAGGGCCATTAAGAGTAAGGCTGCCATGAATATTCTCGTGCAGGTTTTGTTTTGTCTTCTTTTTTTTCTGGACATGTTTTCATACCTTTGTACATATACTTCGGAGTATAATTACATTGCTGGTGGGAGTGTATAACAGTACAATCACCTTAGAGAACTGTTTGGCAGCTTTGTAAAAGTTAAACATGTATCTGGTCTAAAACGAACAAACAAACCCATCGCTGTTAAGTTGATTCTGACTTATGGTGACCCCAGATGTTACAGGAGAACTGAGCTCTCATGGGTTTTCTTGGCTGTGATCTTTCTGGATGCAGATCACCAGGCCTTTCTTCCACAGTACTGCTGGGTGGGTTAGAACTACCAACTTTTCAGTTGGTAGGCAAGTGCAAACCATTTGCGCCACCCACATATACTCTACGTATAACTACATACGAGAACTGCTCCAAGTCCTTGCCAATAATTGGTATTTTGAATCTTTTTTTAAATTATAACCATTCTAGTGCATGTGAAATAGTATTTTACAGTGATTTTAATTTGCATTTCCTTATTGACTAATGCTTTTGATCACATTTTCATTTGTGCTTATTGGCCATTAGTATATCTTCTTTTAGTAACTATTCAGATCTTTTGCTTGTTTTTAATAATTGGATTATTTGTCTTTTTATTGTTGACTTGTAGTAGTTTTTTATACATTCTGGACACAAGTCCTTTGTCATGTACAATTAGCACAGCTATTTCCCCCAGTCTTCTGTGGTTGTCTGTTTGTTTTTTAATGGAGTATCTTGAAGAGTAGAAAATTTTAATTTTAATGAAGTTCAGTTTATCAGTTTGTTTCTTTATGCTTTGGGCTTTTTGTGCCCTTTCTAAGAAATCTTTATCTGTCACACAGTCATGAAAATAATCTCTTGTATTTCTTCCTAGGGAGTTGTATTGTTCTGGGTTTTATTTGTTGTTCTGGGCTCTATATTCTATCTTGAATTAGTTTTTGATTATGAAGTGAGATACAGGCTGGGATTCATATTTTTCTGTATTGACATCCATTTATTCCAGTGCATTTGTTAAAAAGACTTTCCTTTCTCCATTGAATTGACTTGACACCTTTTTCAAAAATCAACTGACCATATCTAAAAAGAGACTTGTATCCACAATATGCAAAGAACCTTTAATACTTATTAATAAGATCCCTCATTCATAGTGGGGAAAAGATTTGAATAAACACTTCAGGTAAAAATATACATGAATACCCAAAAGGTACATGAAAAGTTGGTCAACATCCCTGATCATTAGAGAAATGCAAATTAAAACCATATTGAAATACCACTTTGCACCCAATAGAATGGCTAAAATTAAATTCTGACAATACCAAGTGTTAGCAAAGTATGGAACAACAAAATATTCGTGCAAAATAGCATGCTGGAATTTTGGCATAGATTCTGTTAAATTCATATATCAAGTTAAGAACAATAGATAGTTTAACAACATTGAGTTTTCTATTCCGTGAACATGGCGTATCTTTATTTAATAGGTCTGCCTTAATTTCTGTCAGCACTGTTTTATAGCTTTCAGTGCAGAGGTCTTTCGTATCTTTTATTAAATCTATAAAACCAAAACCAAACCCATTGCTGTCGAGTCAATTTCGACTCATAGAGACTTTATAGGACAGAGTAGAACTGCCTCATAGGGTTTCTGAGAAACAGCTGGTGGATTTGAACTCCCGACCTTTTGGTTAGCAATCATAAGTCTTAAACACTGCACCACCAGGGCTCCATTAGATCTGTAGCTATGTTTTTATCATTTAATGTTATCGTAAATGGTTTTGTTATTTTCCAGTTGTTTGTTGCTGTATTTAGAAACACACTGATTTTTGCATGTTGACAAAGTCTTGGTACCTCCCTAAATGTATGATCGGTTCTAATAGTTTGTATAATCTCTTGGATTTTCTACGTGCACGGTTGTCTGTATCTTCGTTTCCTGTGGCTGCTGTAACAAAGTACCACAAAGTGGGTGGCTTTAAAGAAGTAAAGTTTATTGTCTCCCAGTTCCGGAGGATAGAAGTTCAAGTTCAGGGCACCAGCAGGGCTCTGTACTCTCTGTCAGCTCTAGGAGAAGATCCCCCCATCTCTTCCAGCTTCTGGCAGCCTCAGGCATCTCTCAGAGTTCCTTCACTTGCAGATGCATGTTTACATGGTGACTTACCCGTCTGACTCTGTCTGTGTCTATTCTCCTCTTTTATAGGACATCATTCAGAAGGGGTTAGGATCTACCCTAAGCAGGTATGACCTCTTTAATTTAAGTGATAACATCTTCAAAGAAAGACCCTATATCCAAACAAGGTCACATTCACAGGTATAAAGGTGGCATATCTTTTGGAAGGAAACAATTCAATCCATAACAGTCTGCAAATAACATTAGCTTTATGTCTTCCTTTCCAAAACAACCTTGTCATTAAATATCTGTGAGAGACCAGGATGCCATAAAAGGAACAGACAATGCATGGGTGTAGAAAACGACAAGATAATGTAGTTCCCATCTCTACAATGAGATAATGCTGAATAATCTACAAAACATTACATTTTCTTGAACTTATAACAAGCCGAGGTCTCAAAGCAACTGAGTGAACTGAATTTAAAGAGTGGCAAAGCCTGTCCAAGGAGAGATGGGATACACGGACTGTTTGGCAGAGCCCGAGAAGAAGAGGTGGTGGCCACAGAAGCTGGTAAGAAGTCAGCTGAAGTTATCATGAATTCTTAAGGACAGATTGTGGGCTGTCACGTGACAGTCCCGATAAGGGGAGGTTGTGCTCTCTCACAAGCTCTTTTCTATGGACCTCTGCTAGGTAATCCCGAGGAGATGGAGGTCAGGACAGGACATCACATAAGAGCCTTCTTGGTGATGTAAGTGTGTAGGGAAAGATAGGCTGTCACTGGAAGGGATACTTGATCCCCTGCCCGTCTTCTCATAGGAAGTGAAAGCCTTAAGCTCCTGGGAAAAGATAGAAACTGTCTTGCCCCCAGGTCCCAAAGACCGTCGACTTTTAGGGGAAAAAACCAAACCCACTGCTGTCAAGTCAATTCCAACTCATAGCGACCCTACAGGACAGAGTAGAACTGCCCCATGGTTTCCAAGGAGCGGCTGGTGGATTCAAAATGTCGACCTTTTGGTTAGCAGCTGAGTGCCTAGCCACTGCGCCACCAGGGGAGTGGTAGAAGGAAAAGCTGTCTGCCTCTAGGTGAGGGACAGAAAACCTGATGCATCCAGAATCGTGCACCAGTAAAAGCAAAAGTCTGTAATGGTCAGGAAAGTGAAGGACAATCTCTCCTGCCCAAGGCCCAACATAAATAGGTGGTTTGGCTTCGCTGTGGGGAGGGGCAGGAAAGGTGAGAAGGCCCTACACTCGAGGCTTGGGCACTCAGGTCTATCCAAGACTAGGGCCGGACCAGGAGAACCGTGAGCCCCTGTTCTTACTGTAGGACAAGCAGGAGTAACAACCAGCAGTCCATCTCTGGGAGAAGGACAGGACTGGGCTGGACCAGGAGAACCATGAGCTCCTGTTCTCACTGTAAGAAGAGCATGAGTAACAGCCAGCAGTCCATCTCTGGGGGAAGGGCAGGACTGGGGCTGGACCAGGAGAACCATGAGCTCCTGTTCTCACTGTAAGACGAG
>NW_004443959.1:21819448-21835747 GCF_000243295.1 Trichechus manatus latirostris | reverse complement strand
CAGGACTGGGGCTGGACCAGGAGAACCATGAGCTCCTGTTCTCACTGTAAGACGAGTGTGAGTAACAACCAGCAGTCCGTCTCTGGGGGAAGGACAGGACTGGGGCTGGACCAGGAGAACCGTGAGCTCCTGTTCTCACTGTAAGACGAGCGTGAGTAACAACCAGCAGTCCATCTCTGGGGGAAGGACAGGACTGGGGCTGGACCAGGAGAACCGTGAGCTCCTGTTCTCACTGTAAGACGAGCGTTAGTAACAACCAGCAGCCCGTCTCTGGGGGAAGGGCAGGACTGGGGCTGGACCAGGAGAACCATGAGCTCCTGTTCTCACTGTAAGAAGAGCATGAGTAACAACCAGCAGTCCACTTCTGGAGGAAGGGCAGGACTGTCAAGAGGGGCAGGGTGGGGTGCACAAATGAGAAAGCAAATGAGGGAAAATGCTTACAATTGGTGACTTTGGGTAATGGGTGTTTTTTAAATTTATTTTTGCAACTTTTTAAAAATTTGATGAAATTTATTTACAAATAAAAAGCATTAAAAAAACAGATATATGAAGAAGGAATTTTATACAGAATGTATGAAGACTCCTTACATCTCAATAATAAAATTCAGTTAAATAAAAAATATTTAAGTAGAAATTTCACCAAAAAGGAAATACAGATAGCAAACAAGCTCATGAAAAGATATTAACACCGTTAGTCATTAATGAAATACAAGCTTGAATCCACAGTGGCATACTATTACACATGGGATAAATGGCTACAAAAAAAAAAATGAGACAATATGAACTGCCGGCAGTGATGCCAAGCTACTAGAAGTCTCGTATATTGCTCATGGAAATGCTAAATGGTACATCCACTTTGGAGAAAAAAATAGAAATGATGTGTATTGTTACGATCCAGCAATCTCACTTCTAGGTAATTACCTAAAAGAAATGAAAACATGTCCATACAAAGACCTATATACAACACAAATGACCATCAACTAGCAAATGGCCAAACACATGGTTGTATGGCTGTACAACAGAATACTATTCAGCAATAAAAAAGAACAAACTGCTGTTATGTGCAACAACGTGGATGAATCTCAAGTGCATTTTGCTTTGTGAAAGAAGCAACACACAAAAGGCTACATGTCCTGTGACATTCCATTATTAGAACATTCTTGAAAAGGCTAAACCATAAGGATAGAAGTCAGATTAGTGGCTGCCCTGGCATAGGTTTGGAGGAGGTGATCAGCTACAAAAGTGAGAGAACTTCTTGAGGTAATGGAAATGTTTCATGTATTGTTTATGGTGGTGGTTACTTGACTGTATATGCTTGTTAAAAAGCATCAAACCTAAAAAGGGTGAATTTTACTACATGTATAAACCAAAACAAAAAAACCAAACTCATTGCCATCGAGTCAGTTTGACTGATAGCAACTCTACGGGACAGAATAAAACTGCCCCAACCCTGTAGGACAGAGTAGAACCGCCCCATAGGGTTCCCAACGGGCGACTGGTGGATTAGAGCTGTCGACCTTTTGGTTAGTAGCCAAGCTCTTAACCCCTGTGCCACCATTGCTCCCCACTGCATGTGTAGTATATCTTAAATAAACCTGACACCTCCTTCTCCCCCCAATAAAAGGAACAGACAGAAAAACAACAAAGGAGCTCTTGAAAATTTAAAAGTAATGCAGAAATGAAAAACTCAATAGAAGGATTACGAATATAAAATTGAGGAAATCACCTGAAAGTAGTGCATGTATATGATTTGAAAAATAGGAGAAAAATAATATATGAAGCTGCACCATCTGAATAAAAGAATTCTAGTTCCAGAAATAAGCAGAAATGGAGAAGAGTAAATCATCAGCAAAATTATTCGAGAAAACTTCCCAAAATTGAAGGACATGATCTTACATATTGACAGGAATCATTTAGCACCTAGTGCAAAGAATGGAAATATACTGACGTTGTTTGCGGCCGTGGAGTTGACCAGTTGACTTAACTGGTGATTCAGTAACCTACTGCTGCAGATTTTCAAGAAATGTGTGAGCACAGACAGTTTTGGAGGAATCGATTTCTAGATCTTCAGTTTCCATACTATGTTCTTTCAGGAGTGGGCTCAGGTTTTGTGAATTTTGAAGCTTTATACAATTCTGGAGACCTTCTTTAAGGAATTGAAGAAAAGATTTGTGAATACAAGACTAGGTAGGAGAGTTGGAGGGGCCTGTGCAAATGAGGAGCCCTGAAGTTTCGTGTTCAACCAACCTCTACATTAGATTTTCCTCAGACTCTGTCTAGAGGTCTTGTTGGCTTTCTGATCTTGTTTCCCCTTTGGTAACTCTAATTCTCTTCACTTTACACAAGAGGGACTTACCTCTCATTTCTTCAAGTCCTTCTGAGGTCCATTGCTCCTAGATGTAGGATACCCCAAAAATGAACTATTGGGAATACTGGTCCCATAGAGACAAAGTAACTCATTCTAATGACTAAGTAATAAATCTCTTTGCAAGACAAATGGTTTACATTTCTTTCAGCAAAATTGAAGGAACTAATTGAGTTATCAACTGACATATTAAAAATAATTTTTGATGATGGATTTCTCTGTGATTTTTGGCATATAACTCAGATGGAATTCAATGGATCAAGTGACATTGGTATTAAAAAAAATTCCTTACGTTGTCATCTACTTATTTATGTGATCAAAGTTTCTCAGCAATTACCTGTGTAAAAATGAAAAATAGGAAGGGAATTCATGCAGAACCTTGTCTTATAGCAATAATAAATATTCCTCCACAATTGAGAAGAAAAGCCCAAATTTCTTTCCTCTCATTCAGAGATTTATTTCCAATAAAATTTTACTCTTTGTATTGAATAATTATTAAAATAAATAATTGTTATTTTTACCAATTGCGTACTACTAATGATAATAATCTAGAAAAAATTACATTGAACGTCATGGAAATTTTTTAAATAAAATTCATTGGAGAAGTATGATATGATAAAGTCATTATAAACCCCAAAAAACCCATTGCTATCGAGTCGATTCCGACTCAGAGTGACCCTGCTGGTGCAGTGGTTAAGCACATGGCTGCTCGCGAAGAGGTTGACAGTTTGAACCCACCAGGCACTCTGCGGGAGAAAGATGTGGCCGTCTGCTTCTGTAAAGATATACAGCCTTGGAAATCCTGTGAGGCTGTTCTGCTCTGTCCTATAGAGTCGCTATGATAAAAGTCATTTTACTAGGGTAAAATTGGAGACAAGTTAGAGTTCAAGGAGAAAAAAGAATGATGTAAAATTTCTGACTCAGCTAATGCACACATTAATTTGATATTTATATTCCCTTAGATACTTATGAAAGAGAGATGCTCCAAGTTTATTTTTAAATATTTACAATACAGCAAAAGTAGGTCTTTTATGCAGCCGCGTTGAAACGTGTGAGGGTATGTATACAAAAAAGGTGAAAACCACTGGACCAGCAAATGGAGGTGCAAAGTTGCCAAAGCCATCTGTTGGTGGTGGGCAGAGCTGAGCTGGTTTTGCACTGCTGTGTGCGTGGCTTTTTCCAGATCCATGAAAACTTGTAAGTGGAGGAACATCTATGAATATAATGGAGATGTTTGTTAAAATGTTGCAGTGTTCTTTTTGGTTTAAAAAAACAAACTGCAGACAATTTTCAATTGAAATCCAAATATTTTCCAAATGAAACTTTGATAGTACAACACGTCTTTCAACCTCCCTCTCTCAACTCTTTCAAATCTTAACATTTCTCCATACTTCCTTAAAATCTTGTTTAAGAAATATGATACCAATTTAAGTGAAGTCTTTAATGCCCTTTCCAATCCTACATCCCTTTTTCCTTCCTGTTATGGACTGAAGTTGTCTTTCCCCTGAAAAAGAGGTGTTGAAGTCCTAACCCCTGGAACCTGTGAGTATGACCTTATCTGGAAATAGCATTTTGCAGATGTTATTGGTTAACGCGAGGTCATACTCATATATGAAAAGCAATGTGAAAGGAACAGCAAAGGAAATGGCAGTCTGCATCAAGGCTCCGTAGTAGTCCGGTGAGCCCTAAGCCAATATGGCGTCCTCATGTAAAGAGAAGAGACGCAGGGACATGGACACAGAGGGAAGACAGCCATGTGAAGATGGGGGCAGAGATTGGAGTGATGCAGCCACAAGCCACGGAATGCTTGGGATCACCAGAAGCTAGAAGAGGCAAGGAAGGATTCCTCCTTTACAACCTTCAGAGAGAGCATGACCCTGCCAACACCTTAATTTGGGACTTCTAGCCTCCAGAACTGTGAGAATAAATTTCTGTTGTTTTAAGCCATCCAATGTGTGAAACTTTGAAACTAATACCTACTTCCCCAGAATTGGGTAGTTACCAGTCCTATGCATTTTTTATACTTCAAGTGTATGTGTGTGTCTGTCTACATATGTGTATATGTATATATGTTTTTTAAAAACAGTAATGTATTGTTCAGAAGCTGATTTTAATATTAGATTTATTGACTTCTGTGGTTTGTACATTTTGTGTCTTGTTTAAGAAACTTTACCCTAATAGCCAAGAAATTTTATATATTCTTCCAAAAGACATACCTTTCCCATTTAGATTTTTTTTCCCTTCTTCCAGACCTTTGTGTATAGTATGAGTTCATGATCTAATTTCATTTTTCCCCGTATGGGTATCCAGTTTTCTCAGCACCGTTTGTCTACGACCACGTAATAGGCCAAGGATATGTACGTATATGTAAGCCTGTATATGTTTCTGTGCTCTCCTGTTTGAGCCGTCGGTTGCTCTCTGACCGTCCCTCAGCCAGCACCACATTGTCTAATTACTCTGGCTTGTAATGTGTTACTATCTGGTAGGGCAAACCCATTCCGTTTGTTCTTCAGAGTTTTCTCTGCTCTTCTTGACCCATTGCTTTTCCATATGTATTTTAAAATTAGATAGGTTGTACACAAAAATTCTCTTGAAAATTTGTGTGCACATGTATCATATTTAGAGATTTATTTGGGGAAGAATTAACATCTTCTGTGATATTGCATGTTGCATGTGTGCTTGTTCTTGGGATTTCTTTTCCTTCTTCAATTGTGTCCTCCAGGGATTGCCCTTATTGTTTTGAGAGCTCCCCTATGCATTTAAAGAATGTTTGTTACATTTTTATCAGACGTTTCCAGGTGCTTTGCATGGAGGGTTTTTCAGATTATCTCATCTGCCATATAACCAGAAATAGAAGTCTCTAATGTATTAATATTTTATCAAGACGGTGAGTAACTAGTTAAGTGTTTGTGGATGAAATTCAGTGTGAAAGGAACAGCAAAGGAAATGGAAGTTTGCATCAAGGCTCAGAAGTAATCCTTTCCCTTATGTCTAGCCCCCCATGTTTGCAATCTTAACCTTCTTATTAATGTCCAGTGGAATAGCAAAAGTAAATTTTGTTTTTCAAAAATGGACATTTTGAATGTCTGGATATTTGTGCTTTTAGGAAATAATATAATAAAAAAGGAAGTGCGTTTAAAAGCTAACTGTGCTCTATGCCAACTTAATGTGGTGAAGCTGCTAGAGAAAATTGAAAGTAAAGGTGGGAAAAGTTTTTGTGAGAGGATAAAATTCTGGATGTGGTAAATAGATTGTTCATCATTTAAAGAAAAAGTGACTCACAAACCTGTCTAATCTGGCAGATATTTTTCCAAGGCTAAGCACTTGAATTAACAACTACAGGGCAGTGAAACTTTTTATTGCCCATAAAATGGCTGTAATGAAATTATAGTTTGAAAGCTGGATAATGAGAATTGATCATAGGGACTGTGAGGTGTTTTTTTTTTGTTGTTGTTGTTGTTGAGATGTTGGATGCTGGGATTCATTTACATATGAGGAAAATCAGAAGGAAAAGCAAAGCAATTATTCTTTACTGAAAGCATGTTTTGATGAGTGGATCCTTGAGAAGGTGAAGAGGTAGACCAGCAAGAGGATTACAGGCCCCTTCAGCTGGCCATGGGCATAAACACCTTGACTCATAATGAGAACATCTACTTAGCCATTGTCAGCAGGGACCTAAAAACCAAACCACAGGGTTTCCAAGGAGCAGCTGGTGGATTCACACCTCCGACCTTTTGGTTAGCAGCCAAGCTCTTAACCACTGCGCCACCAGGGCTCCATTGTCAACAGGAGAAGGCTGGAAACATTATATCATACCCACTCTGGGCAGCCATCACGGCAAATCCCCTGAGAGACTTTTACTCTGATGTAGCTCAGGAAGCATTGTGAAAGAAAGGACTGTGGTTTGTGTCAACACATCCACATAGATCTAATTTCTTGGAATTTTGTGATACCAAGACAGAAGAAAAATTGTCACGACCCAGAATCCGTTACATGGTGTCAGCTGTCTTCAATTCAGTCCTGTTTTCTGGGATTCATACTCCCTGCAGTAGCACTTTGCCCTTTAATCTATGGAGGTGGGAAATACTGTTTCTGTTGTTTTCCTGAGAATAATTAAACTAAAATGTTTAACATCAAGATATTGTAGACTGGAATAGAATATGCAGGGAAGCTTTTAGCTGAACTTTAGGACTATACAGAGCAATTGTGCTTGAACCTTGCTGTCCCTCCTACAAAATGATCGTGAGAATTTCCCTAGTAATTATAAATATACTGATAAAGACAACCATGCTGCTTTCTGCTTACCAAACTGGCAAAGGATTTTTAAAGAAGTATGTATACTACCTTGTCATTGAGAATTCAGGAAAATGAATACTTATAAATTGCCAATAGAAATGTCACATGCCACTTCCTTTCTGGAGGGCAGTTTTATAGTATGTATTAAAATATTAAATTTTTGTATCCTTTGACCCAGTAATTCTTTGTGCACTAAAATGACTCATACCCCCAACCTCTGAATGTTGGAGTGCCCCAAAACTCATTGCTCAGTTTTATTCTCTTATCTACACCCACTTCCTAGGTGATTTTATCCAGTCTCATGGCTGAAATTTCCAGATAGACAGGTAGGCAGGTGCATAGGTAGACAGACAGACAGATAGATATTGGCTTAAATTTCTACATAGGTAGGTAGATAGATAGGTAGACACACACATACATACACGCATACAGACGGACATGCATACATACATACCCATGGTTCCCAGATTTATTTTTCCAACCTAGACCTAGCCTCAAGCTTAGAGATTTTCACCCTGATGTAGCTCACAAAGCATTGTATGTACAACTGTCTGCCCGTCTCCTCTACTTAGATGTCTAATAGGCATCTTAAGCACCACGTCTCTCAAACAAAACTCCTGTACATCCCACTAAGTAGTGACTTCCAGTTGCTCAAGCCCAAAACATTAATTATCCTTCTCTGTGCTTTCTCTCAGACCCAGTACACAACACACCAACATATCCTGAATCTGATCCTTTCTCAAAGAAAATTCTATCTTCTTTACTGCTGTAGTGATAATTCCTCTTAAGAGCCTGTTTGAGTTGCTGAGGGCATGGGTGTTGGCAGGCCCACGACTTCCCTGAGGGGGCAAACCTGCTCCACATGAGCTACAAGAGGATGGGGGTGGGGAATATCAAAATGGCAAAGATAGTGCAGAACATGGTCTAGTCCCCTCCTCTCAAGTCTTCATTAAAATTAGGCAACTCTTGGGGTGTTTGGGGTGAGTACATTATTTATAGGAAAGAAGGGGCTGAGTTTTCTGTCTGGATTGACAAGGAATAAGAGAAACAGCAGGCACAAACAGAGCCAGGGACAGAGCAGATGATGAAACAGTATCGTCTCAAGGATTCAGAAAAACTGTAGGAGGTCTTTGGACTGTTACAGGTCGTGTAATTGGGAGGCTGAGCCAAGTTTCTTTCATTCTCCAAGAAGTAGGAGGGCATAAGCTGACATATGGTTATTTTATAATAGCTGAAAGTTAGAAGTCTGAATATTTAACAGTTGAAGTTGGCTAAATGAATGGTGCTACATTTAAAAGGTGGAATGCTATCCAACTATTCAAATCATGCTATTAAAGAATGAAGAATATTGCAAATGTATACAGATATTGCCCTTGATGATGAGAAAGAAAATAAAACCAAGCCATGGTATTTTCAATTGGCATCACATGCATGTGAAAGCTGAATAATGAATAAGGAAGACCAAAGAAGACTTGACACCTTTGAATTATGGTGTTGGCAAAGAATATTGGATATACTATTGTCATGGATTGAATTGTGTCCCCCAAAAATAAGTGTCTCAATTTGACTGGGCCATGATTCCTAGTATTGTGTGATTGTCCGCCGTTTTGTCAGTTGATGTGATTTTCCTATGTGTTGTAAATCCTGCCTCCATGATGTTAATGAGGAGGGATAGGCGACAGTTATATTCATGAAGCAGGACTCAATCTACAAGATTGGAATGTGTATTGAGCCAATTTCTTTTGGGATATAAAAGAGAGAAGCGAGCAGATAGATGGGGAACTCATACCACCAAGAAAGCAGTGCCAAGAGGAGAGTGTGTCATTTGGACCGAGGCTTCCTACATGGAGAAGCTCCTAGTCCAGGGGAAGATTGATGAGGAGGTCCTTCCTCCAGAGCAAACAGAAAGAGAAAGCCTTCTCCTGGAGCTGACGCCCTGAGTTTGGACTTTTAGCCTACTTTACTGTGAGGAAATAAATTTCTCTTTGTTAAAGCTATCCACTTGTGATATTTCTGTTATAGCACCACTAGATAACTGAGACAACTATGTACTCCAGAAGAATGAACAAACCTGTCTTACGAGAAGTACAGCTGGAATGCTTCTTGGAAGGGAGGATGGCGAGACTTCGTCTCATGTACTTTGAACATGTTATCAGGAGGGACCCGTCCCTGGAGAAGGACATCATGGTTGGTAACGTAGAGGGTCAGCGAAAAAGAGGAAGACCCTCCATGAGATGGATTGACACAGTGGCTGCAATGATGGGCTCAAGCAGAACAACAATTGTAAGGATGGCAGAGGACTGGGCAGTGTTTCATTCTGTTGTACGTAGGGTCGCTATGAGTGGGAACCGACTTGACGGCACATAACAACAACAACATATGGATATTGCCCTTAATAATGAGAAAAAAAGTATTACAATCATATGAGCAATGTGATTGCAATTTAGTTAAAAATATTTAAATGCATGGAGAAAAAAATTCACTCAGTTGTTAAGAGTGGTGATGGAATTGTGAGAAATTACTCTTGCTTAAATATTTTTTGGATTTTTAAAAGTTTTTTCAGTGTCTGTGTTTACTTTAACTTTTTAGAAGTTTGTTGTTGTTCTTATTGTTCTTTTTAAGATACTAGATTGGAAAATCCAGAGCAGTTTTTATCAAAATTGGCTGGAATAATCCCTGTGATCATCATTAAGGAAGTAGTTAGATAAAGTCTGGCTTGTTCATTTCATAGGGTGGTATAAGCTACGTAAAGCAATGATTTAGTTCTACATGTATCATCGCTAATGACAAGTCAAGTGAAAAAATTAATGTACATAAGGATATATGGAATATAACATCTGTGTATTCCCATCCATGTTTTCATTCATTCTCTTACTACATACGTATTGTGTCCATAAGTATAATACACACCCTTTAGGGATTTTAGTTAGAATTACATTTAATTGCTAGCTAAATTTGGGAAGCACTGGCATCTTTATAATATCAAGCCTCCCTTTCAATTTATTTGTTGTCTTTCACTGGATACCAAATAAATCTATCATATTACCTTAATTATTTCATTTATAAATATTTGCATAAGTTTTCATAAGTATCACATTATTTTCAATTTTTTCATAACGTAAAGTCTCTGGCGCTGGGTGTTTGCTTGTCTGTCTTGTTCGTTACAATATCCCTGGTATCTTGCACAGTGGCTGGAACAGAAGGGAACTCATAATTTGATCACCTCATGATGAACTTAGTAAACTGCGTTGGGGGCCTATCTAGGGTCTGAGGAAAGACTTAACTGATGTGCATAACCAGACAAATCCTGGAGGCTACCATTCTGAGCTGACTTCACACCGTTTTAGCAGTAAGAGTTTCTTCCAAAATTTTATTCACTTGGGATGCTTCCTTATTATCATCACTAATATTAGTTGAGTTCACACTCTTTTTAGGTACTGTGCCAGTTGCCTCACGTGTATTATTTCATGAAATCTTTGGAACAGTTCTATAAGGTAGATACTTATTTCTATAGATGTGGACTCTGAGACTTAGGTCACAAGTCTAGTTAGTAGGGTGAACTGAGAATTGAATTCCAGATGTGATTCTACAGCTTACATTTGATCTTGTAACCACTATACTATTTTTGCCTTCCCAAAATGATGCTTCAGGGTCTGGGTTTATAAAATTTAAGCAGTTTAACTAAAGCTATAGTATCACTAAGGATCATTGGGGATCTAATCTATCACAGTGTTATGGAAGCTAATGTTGGGATAATGGGTCCCTCATTGATTTATTCAATAAGTACATTGAATTCCTATTGTTGGCTTCCACTGCAAAGTGCTGATTATAGGATAGTGAAATGAAACTTCCAGCCAATTCCCATTCTAGTTGGGGACACAGTAAAACATGTGAATAAGTAAACAAATGGAAACTGTGAAAAAAATAAAATCCTGCTCAGCACATGGTAGGGGTGCAGCTATTTGTTGAAAATCTGTTAAGAAAATATGCTGAGATGGAATAATGGAGGTGTGGGGGTGTCACCGAGTGAGTGAGCACTGAGAAGTCACAGAAGCTGGAACCTAAAAGATGAGGAAAATGTTTTAGACATGTGCAGGAGCCCTGGTGTTACAGTGGTTAAGTGCTCAGCTGCTAACTGAGGTCAGTGATTCCAACCCACCAGCCGCTCCACGGGAGAAAACGCCTGGCAATCTGCTCCCGTAAAGATGACGGCCTAGGAAACCCTGTGGGGCAATTCTACTCTGTCATAATATAGGGTCGCTATGAGTCAAAATTGACTCAGTGGCACTAACAACAGCAGCAACTGACGTGTTGTAGACGCAGATGAAGGAGAAAGATAAGTCATGGATTACTGCCTGGTTTCCAGGTTTAGCAGCTGAGTTGTAGCTCCTTCAGTTTTCCAAGAAAAGGCATATTTTTAATACATTGAGTTGTGTAGGAAACTAATAATGGCATAATTTACATTAGAAGGGAATCTTGAAACAGACGGAAATGAAATAAACAGGTGGACATGGAAAAGAACCATCTAAATCTTAGAAATAAAAATACAATATTGATAAAAAATGAGCATCTGTAGGCTGGACTCAGTTATAGAACATTTGTGAATTGAAAGTAGTACTGAAGAATGCTTAGTCAGAATCCAGCACAGAGATTCAAAGAATGTGTGTAGAAAATGAAAGCATTTTTGAGATTTGAGGCAAATGTGAAAAATGTGTTGAGAATTTTCCAGAAGAAAGAGTCCTTAGATCAGAAGCACACTCTAAGCAGTCAACAGGACAAATAAAAGCAAATCCATGCTTAAACACAAGGATAAGAAGTTACCACAGAGGAGACAAACTGCCTAAGAAGTAACTGTTAGACTAACTAGAGCTGTTGTAGTCAACTGTGGAGAACAGAAGACCATGGAATAAGCTCTGCTTACATGCCGAGAAAAATTAACTGTTTATCTAAAACTGTGCTGTTGCATAAGGTAGCCACTGTCCACATGTGGCTATATAAATTTCTATTAATTAAAATTTCAGCTCTCTGATTGCGCTAGCCGTATTTCAAGTGCTCATTAACTAGACGAGGTTAGTGTCTAGTGTAGTGGACACACAGATGTAGAATATTTCCATCGTCACGGTACGTTCTCTTAGACGGCGCTGATCTGGACTTTTACATGCAGTCTAGCTGACGTTGAAGAGTAAGGGGACAAATCAGAACGCAAGAGCAAAGTGGGGAAACCTGGGATTTTGATGGGGACAACTGCATAGCTATCTGGAAAGAAAATAAATTAGGACTGAAATTCACCTCAAAGATTGCAAATTTGGCTACATTCCAAATGGAGGCAGTATTTAAATCTAAAAAATGGAACCCAGAAAGGTATCAGAGGAAACCAGGGGAGAACTTCTCCGCTCTGACGTTTCATACACATACAGAGGCATAAAAGAAAATATTGATAATTATACCTTATAAAATTTTAAATTCTACCAGGCAAAAAAAAATT
Organism: Trichechus manatus latirostris; assembly: GCF_000243295.1. Lineage (NCBI taxonomy): Eukaryota > Metazoa > Chordata > Mammalia > Sirenia > Trichechidae > Trichechus > Trichechus manatus. The sequence continues at coordinate 21,823,601 of NW_004443959.1, read as the reverse complement.
GACAAAATGAACAGACAAATAATGAACTGGAAAAAATATTGCAATCCCTAGTCCTGATGAAGGTTTTTTTGCTTAATATACAAAGAACTCAAGTATTAATAAGAAAATGATGAATAGCTCAAAACAGAAATGAGCAAAGGAAAGTAAGAGGCAATTCACAGAAAGGATAAACAAGTGGCTCTTCCAGCATTAACAAACAAACACAAAAAACAATGCTCAACTCATTGATAACAAGAGAAAGACAAATCAAAAGATATCTGTCAGACGGTCATTGATCAGCCAGTTTGTTAGCACACCGTGTCAGGAGCAGGGAGCAGACGCTCCTGCATGTCTAGTTGAAAGATAAATTGGTACATTCTCTATGAGGGCAGTTGGACAACATATATCAAGTTACAAATGCACACATCTTGGATCCAGCAATTATATCTCTGGCAATTTTTCCTATAGATTGACTTAACGTTTCTGAATAATGACATGTTCAAAGTTATTCATTATAGCATTGTTGAGAATAAGAAGAGATTCGAAAAAGTCTAAATTTCCCTTAATAGGAGATTGGTTAAATAAATTATGGTACATTTCCCATTGGAATTGTACGCACCCATCAAAAGGAGTGAGGAACACTGTGTATTACTGGAGTGAGCGCAAAGATGTATCATTAAGTGAAAAAAAGCAAAACGCACTGTTTGCTGCTGGATTCATTAGTAAGAAGAAAAAGGAAAAAAGGAATAATATATGTATATTTGTTTGTCTGTACACAAGTAGCTCTGGAAGAATACACACACACACACACACACGCACACAAATGATAACATTAGTTGCCTCCTGGAAAGGAAGCTGAGTGACTGGGATGCAGAGGTTCGAGAAGACTTTACACTGTATATGCTTTTGTACCCCTTGAGCTATGTGACTATAGTACCTATTGAGTAAATAAATAAATATAGTCTTTAAAAAGACTCCAGATGTATTTCCATACCTACAAAGCATAAGAGATCTTACCACCCACGCACCCTCACCGAAAGAATCATGTATTTTAGCAAAAACGAAAGTGAACGTAGAGAGGGAGGCAGGGGATATGAGAAACAGCAGGGAGCCCCGAAATGTGTTTTAAAAAATGGATAATTAATTAACTATTGACTATAAAGAAGTAGTATTTTTTGTATGTTTAGCAAAACTTGGAAGTGATTGTGACTTTAACAAGAGGACTGATTGGGTTTAAAAGTAGAAGAATAGAAGAATTAGGAGTAGTGAGTACAGGCAGCTTGGCTGGCAAAAGGTGCATATTGATTAGGTGGTAGACGAGGGAAAGTGGGAACAAAAACTTTTTAAGATTGGAGAAATATCAGCATATTTGTATGTTATTGAGAATGACAAGGTAGAGATGCAAAATTGATACTGCCAGAGAGAGAGGAAAAAATGCCAGAAGCATGTCTTTGATTAGGCGGGAGAGGATGGGATCCTAGTACAAGGGGAAGGGGTTGGCCTTGGCCAGTCAGTAGTTTTGGCGGGAAGGCAATATTTGATGATGATTCTGGTTATAGCAGAGGTGGTGATAGGAGCCTGTGGCACTGTCTTCTGATTTTGTTTCTTTTCATAGTAAAATAGGAAGGAGGGGCCATCAGAGGAAAGAGGAGAAGGTATACAATCATTGCTGGGAGAGAGAGACCAGAAGAAGGTTGTGATTTGTAGGCAGCACCGAGTACCCATTTGAGATGAGTGGTCCTGCATTTGAAGTGAGATCAGTCAGCGTGATTGTATGTTTCTCCATAGCCATTCAACTGTCCAGGAACACTCATAGTTCAGTATAACCCGGTTGGGATTTTGCTAGGCAAATGTAACAAATTTGGAGAAAAGGACAAGGAAGCTACAGGCAGATGCAAAGGAGTGATCATAATGAAGAACGAGACAATTTAAGCTGAGAAAGAAGGAAAAGGAGACTATCAGGCATAAGGACAGTGAAAAGGTGTTAGAATCAATGGATGGTAGTTCCAAATGAGGTTGAAGAATTAAATCATGCTTGAATGACAATATCCTACAAAACAAATACCAGTACCAGAAATATAGTGAAAATTCAGAACCATGCATTTAAACTAATGAAGCAGCTAAAGCTAATTAAATTGTAGAGCTGCTTCTTAGACTTAGGAATTTCAGACATGGATGGTTTTCCTCTGCATTTTTCTAGGAGTACTAGTGCTTATGGCTTTTATCAGCGAGGAAGGTGGAATTCTTGTGTCACCTCTGTATCTCCAACTCTAACACTGGGAGATTAGATGTCCCAGGGGAGAACTCTGCTCTAATTTAGCTTCTGGGACTAATAAACGCCATGCTCTGTGTGCATCCAGTGGAGAAGAAAACCATATGGAAGTGTCATATGACTACTGGCTGCTCAATAAAGTATAATAGATCTTGCTTACCACCTGAGCAGTGAATATAACGTCTTACTTGTAAAAAGGGTCAATATCATCACAGTGACCATATTTTACCCAGAATAATAAAGAATTAGAACTGTAAGCTTTCGTAGGTTATCTGGTCACCTTAATTGACAGATAAGCAAACTGAGGCCCAAGGGAATATTCTAATGCCCTGCTTGCAGTCTTTCATTGCAGCAGTATTGCCATTTATAGTTTAAAAGCCCAGGCTTAAAAGTCAGCATGTGGTTTCTTACCATGTGAGGAGTGTTTCCCTCGCATATTAGATTTTGAATTCGTTTTTCTTAGATGTGTCATTATTTTTCATTGTATGAATCATCTCGTGTTTCACTTCCATGATACCTCCTGTATTCATCCTAATAATTAAATGAACAATGACATTTCTAAGTTCTGTTTAACTTTCTTATTAAGAAAGATTTAGCTGATTAAAAGCTTCCAAAATTATTCTGTGAAAAATGATCAAATGTTGATGTTCCCCAATAGGGGATAGTATACTTAGAAGCATGTCTCCATTCTGCCCTTGACTCTAGGAGGGAATGACATAGTAATTAATCAACTATGGTAATCAGATTAACTTAAAAACTAGAATTTTTGCATCTTAGCTTCAAGAAAGTGAAATATATTGATGACAAAGGAATTTGAAGAGATTTCAAGGTTTTTGCATTTAAATATTTTGGAACAAAACATTCTATGTATTAGTGTTTTGTGCAATATTTGTCATTGTGATTGGTCTTAAAATCAAATATTTGTTTTTATGTAAAAGCCTGCTTGGGATATTCACTTGTGTTCGCTATATACAAGAGAGTCACTTTTCCATATTTTATATGAAGACATAAAAATGTAGAAGATTGATATTAACCCAGTATTGAAAAGAGCATAGGAGAAATCAGCTCTCTTACAGTTAAATCTTTCTAGACAATATACATCAAAAGCTAGCAAAATGTGTATACCTTCGAACCAGAAATTCCATTTCAACGAATTTATGCTAAGGAACAAAATAGCCAAGTGTGTACAATTATATGCAACACAGATGGTCATAGCAACTGTTTTTAAAGGTGAAAATTTAGAAACCAATTCTGTCTTAGTCATCTAGTGCTGCTGTAACAGAAACACCACAAGTGGATGGCTTTAACAAAGAGCAATTTATTTTCCCACAGTCTAGTAGGCTAGAAGTCCAAATTTAGGGCATCAGCTCCAAGGGAAGTCATTGTCTCTCTGTCAGCTCTGGAGGAAGGTTCTTGTCATCAATCTTCCCCTTGGTCTGGGGGCTTCTCAGTGCAGGAACCTCCATTCCAAAGAACACGCTCTGTTCCCGGCGCTGCTTTCTCAGTGGTATGAGGTCCCCCTGTCTCTCTGCTCCCTTCTGTCTTTTATATCTCAAAAGAGATTGACTCAAGACACAATCCAATCTTGTTAATGAGTCCGGCCTCATTAACATAACTGCCGTCTGTCCCACATCATTAACATCATAGAGGTGGGATTTACAACACATAGGAAAATCACATTAAATGACAAAATGGTGGACATTCACACAATACTGGGAATCATGGCCTAGCCAAATTGATAAACATATTTTTGGGGGACACAATTCAATCCTTAACCTCCATGTGCAATATTTATGAGAGTGGTTAAATTATGATTAAATTATAATTCACCCATAACATAGAATATTATACAACCATTGAAATAATATGTAAACTTATATCTTAATATATTAGTTTAACATT
>NW_004443959.1:21794331-21801867 GCF_000243295.1 Trichechus manatus latirostris | reverse complement strand
CAGCCTTAGCCGTTTACTGTTTGGGTGGCTTCTCTGTATTCCTTTGAAACTCAATTTCCTTATCCACCTAATGGAGATAATGATTCTGGCCTACCTAACCAACTTACGTGTTTCTTGTGCTGATCAAATTGGCCTTATTGCAAAGCTTATACAAATGGAAGGTATTGCCAACTTTTTGTTCCCTGAGGCACCCAGCCCAGTGCCTTGTTACAGTTAATTCTCTGGTCAATATTTGGTGAATTGAGTGAAATAATTATTTATAAAAACAGCGTCTAAGGCCAGTGTCAATCCTCTTCCCTATTACATAATCACAAGGGGTATATTTACATGAGTTTTATACTCCAATCAAGCTGCAAAGTCATTAAAATCAAGTCATTTTTATGGAAAGCTATTATAATTATTATTCTCTAATAGCAAACACAAATTGAAATAGTTATTAACTTCCTGGCTTTTGGAAGCATGAACTAAATAGACAATTCTAATGTGGATTCAGTGTGAGTTAAATATTCATTCTTTAAATGTGCTTTGACAGAGTTAGGCCTTAGTTTTAACGCAGGTAGTTTTCGGGTCTGATTGGCACCGTCTTAGCCACCTTTCAGCTTTTTGCTGAAGAAATTCTGATCCATGTCTTCTTTGAGCCATTCTAGAGTGATTATGGTAATGCCTGGCATTCCAGCTCATTTGACTAATAAATAAGGTGCATTTATCACAAAACGCAACCAGAGTCGAGATGGAGCTTATAGGTTCTCTCTTCCACCTTTAATCAGCCAGTGATTGGTCATATTCGACACACATCACATTTGTCTAAGGGTGTTATACTTAAAAATGTTTGTGATACTCATGCGAGACAGACTAAGCATCAGCGTTTTTTCTTCTTTTTATGACTGAAATCTATTGAAATGAGATGTAAAATATTTAATTAAAGCCTTCCTTTCTCATAGGGTAAAAGAGGATGGTTGTGAGTGATATTGGAGTGTGCAGTCATTTTGAACTGCTGTTATTTTTCTTGATGTACTATAAGAATTCTCATTTAGATGACTCACTTCAGCTGCCGTGCACCTATCAACAAGTCGAAATAAAAGGCTAAACGTGGAAAAGATTTCATGCATTCTTAGTTGTCTAAAAAGGCCTCTGATTACTTCTGAAAGGCTGGAATTGTTTTGTATGGTTATGCTTTTTTTTTTTTTCTTGGTCATCTTATTACCATTTATATCTGGCACTCTGGATTTCTCCGTCTCAATCAAGCAAGCTAGCATACCCTTGAGTATGTTTTTGTTGAGGACTGTATGAGTATGGTATATTGGAATATTAATTTTCTCATTATTCACTGGTGGAATCTACACAGCTCTTTAGCCTACTTAAAAAAAATAACTCATTTGTTCTGATTAAAATTTATTTTATTGAAACTTAATTACTTAATTTCCAAACCATTGTTGATACCTATTCATAGAAAATTTGGGTTAGAGAAATATTTAGATTTTGGTTAACCTTTATGTGACTTCTAGCTTTAAATGAATGCATTACAACAATAGAGTGAATTATGAATAATATTATTAGATATTGATTAATGTTTATTCAACTAATAAAGTTCCTGAAGGAGACAACTGAGAAAAGAATGTAAGAAATTAGCTAAGAAATAACATTAGAATTTTCTAGAGCTAAAGACAGACACAGATCTAGGAAGAAGAACTAACATAGGACCTACCACAAAAATGAAAAAAAGACCTACGTCCAGATACATTCTCATGAAATGTCAAAACACCAAGCATCAAAAGAAAATGCTAAAATGTTACAGAGAGAAAAACAGATGTCTTACTAAAGTAATGAGAATTAGCCCTTTTGGGCTTTAGGACTCTATGGCATTCCCTGTGGCACCATCTTAAAAGCCCTGAACTAAATTATTGTTAAGTTAGTTTTCAAGTCTGAAATTGTATAAGGCCATGTCCAGAAAGACTAACTTTTTTTTTTATTGTTGTACTTTAAGTGAAAGTTTACAATTCAAGTTAGTCTCTCATAAAAAAATTTATACATACCTAGTTATATGACCCTAATTGCTCTCCGTATACTGTGACAGTACACTCCTCCTTTCTACCCCTGATTTCCTGCGTCTACTCAGCCAGCCCCTGACCCTCTTTGCCTTCTCATCTCACCTCCAGACAGGAGCTGCCCATCCAATCTCATGTATTTACTTGAGCCAAGAAGCACTCTCCTCACAAGTATCAATTTATGTCCCACAGTCCAGTCTAATCTTTGTCTGAAGAGTTGGCCTCGGGAATAGTTTTAGTTCTGGGTTGACAAAGAGTCCAGGGACCATGCTTTCTGAGGATCCTCCAGTCTCAGTCAGACCATTAAGTCTGGTCCAGAAAGACTAATTTTTATTTACATAACACTTCATGATTTTCAGAGCCTTCCACATACATAATCAATCACTCCACTCTACGATCATCATACCTATGCACGTATCTTTTAATACTTTGATTAAATTATCAGTCATTGGGCAAAAAGAAGAATCCTCGGGGTCAGTAGTGGGAGACAGGATAGTGAAATGGAAGGAATAATATGCTGGCACTCTGGAAATCGGAGGTTTATTCCATCCTCATTATTCGATCTGCCAGTCTCCTAACCCATCTGAATCTCTGTTTTCTAATCTGTAAAACTGGGTGTTTGAACTAGATAGTTTTTTTAATTCTCTTCTAGTTTTAAGATTCAGTGAATTTAGATTTCCTTGACTAATTTTCCTGTAAGAAAACAAAAAAATACTGGATAAAGACAATTAATTAAAATAGTTTTAATTCTAACATAGATCTCCGATCCCTTACCTGGTCAGACTGCTAATCAATGGAGTAGAGACTGTTACGGCCTCACAGCTAACAGACCAGGGAAGTTGTATGCTTAACATTAACTGATATCTATTAATAAACAGTGGACAAATTACTTAACAAATAGTATATTCCTCAGAAGACAAAGAATAAACAAGAAAGAAAGAAGTAGAAGAGGAAGAAGGAGAGAAAACCAAAAAAAGAGTGAAAAACTTACATACAAAAGGAGCAGAATGAAGTAATGGAACAAGGGTGAAACAAGTCCAGAATTCATTCTTTCATTCAATAAATATTTTTTACAGACTAGACTCCAAGTTAGCCCATTAAACTATAAACTTTATGAGGACAGGGTCCATGCCTATCAGTTTCTCCATTGTATCTCTACTTTCTAGCGTGTCATAGTCACAATGAAAATGTTTATTGAATGATATCTCCCATGTGTAAAACACAATTCTAAAAGCTTTGTGATATATTTAGGGGAAGTAAAAGATGCAGACTATGTTCTCGAAGAGTGTACTATTTAACTGTAAAACTCTTGGTAAATTTCTTGGACCACTAGTGATCAGCTTACTCTAGAGATTCTAATTTTACAAAACAGAAGCACTTGGCATTTGTTCCTCCAAACTTACATATTCTCTCCTATTCCACATGAATACAAATTTGATTAGTGGTTACACATAGTTTCACATGTAATTTATACAAATTCTTCACAAAAATTCTCATTTTTACAAGTAATCTTATTCTTATAAATTATCCATGAAACAGGGAATGAAAAATACTTTCAAACATGGGGCAAGTGTGTATGGTTATTATGATCAGCCTATGGACGGACACAGTATAAAAATGGGAGTATAGAATTAGAGATTTTTAGAAGATTCTAGTGTACCTAAAGGAGCTCTAGTGTCACAATGGTTAAGCACTGTACTGCGAACTGAAAGATCAGTAGTTCAAACTCACCCAGTGGTTGCGCGAGACAAAAGACCTAGTGATCTGCTCCCATAAAGATTACAGCCTAGGAAACCCTATGGATCGCTATGAGTTGGAATTGACTTAACTGCATACAACAACTGGGTACCCTAAGATAATGGTTAGTATGAGAATCCTGTCAATTTTGTATATAAATTCCATTACATTTTCATGTTCAAAGTCTTAATCTCAAGGTAATCAGTGCACAAGAAACACTACTTTGCCTAAAAGTAGTCATTGTGAGCTAGCAGTTGACCATGAATGAATCAAGTTGATGTTCCTACTTCCAGTTGGTTGACCATTCTGATAAAAGATGACGTTGCACTCCAGTTCCACCAGATGGCTCTCAGCTTCCACTTGGTTTCTCTATGGGCTGCCTAAGGCTACCAGATTCCCGAAGAGTAACCTTGGGACGCTTCCTGTTTTGGGTTGGGTTGTAGAAGCCAATGTGCAGTACGTACCTGTTGACTGAGTGATTTAGATTAACTTATTGATAGTTTAAGGGATTCCTTTTTTGTTAAAAAGTCAAGGAGACCCAGATTTCATACCTAAATTCAGCACAATCAAACTGATTGGGACAGGGAAACCCTGAATAAGTGAGTGTCTTTTCAATGGTAGTAATACCGAGGAGTAACTCTGATGATCAGTAGATTTAAGTGGACCACATACAGCTACTACTTTGAGCTCCAAAAGACAGTTGGTTCATATTTGTGAAGGTAAACAACTTCTGCTTTTGACTTTCAGAGCAAGGAGTTCTTCCCTGTTAATTGCACTGTCTCTATTTCTGTCATACGGTTGTATCTGAAATACGAGATATTTATTGAAGGGCCTGGTATGTCAGACACTGGAGATACGAAAGTGACTATAATGTGATTCTTATTCATATAGAGCTTATAGGTTAGTCGGTGGAATAAATATAATAACAACTTTTATAATTAAGTACTTGTTAGTTGCCGTCGAGTCAATTCCAACTCGTGGTGACCCCATGTATTACAGAGTAGAGCTGCTCCGAAGGGTTTTCTTGGCTGTAATCTTAATGGAAGTAGATCGTCAGGCCTTTTCTTACATGGCCCTGCTGGGTGGGTTCGAACCGCTGCCCTTGGGTTAGTAGTCCAGCATAAACCCTTTGCACCACCTATTGTTGTCAGGTGCCGTCAAGTTGATTTCGACTCATAGCAACCCCATGTGACAGAGTAGATTTGTCTCAATGGTTTTTCTAGGCTGTAACGTTTATGGGAGCAGATCGCCAGGTGTCTCTCCCACGGAGGCACTGTGTGGGTTTGAACCACCAACCTTTCGGTTAGTAGGCGAGTGCTTAACCCTTGTGCCACCAGAGCTCCTTGCACCACCCAAACCTGTTGTCATCAGGTTGATTTTGACTCATAGCAAGTGTCACAAGTGATATGGACTAAGCGTTGTGAGAGCAAAACCGTGGAGTAACTAACTTTGGGAAATTTGGGAAAGTCTTACAAAGGACTTGGAATTTTAGCTGGTACTTGAAAGGTAAGAAAAAACTGGCTGATAAACAGGAGAAACAATTTAGTTTTAGGCAGAGAGACGAATAACATATAAAGGTCTGGCATGTTCGGGATAAGATATTTTGTGAAAGATCAAATTTATCATTTCTCTGTTTTTTATAGTTTACTTTTTTGTTGAGAATATATACAACAGAGCATACACAAATTCAACAATTTCTACATGTACAATTAAGTGACACTGATTACATCCTTCAACCTGTGGGAGCATTCTCACCCTCCTGTCTGAGTTGTTCCTCCTCCATTAACTTAAACTCACTGCCTCTTAAGTTTCCCATCTTTCAAGTTGCTGTTGTCGGTTTGACCCCATATAGATAGATCTTGAAAGAGCACAGTACTTAAGGATGACACTCTTTACTAGTTAAGCTAAACTCTTGTTTGGTTTTAAGAAAATTTTAGAAATATTTTTGGTTTAAGGTCTAAAGATTATCGCAGGGCAATAGTTTTGGGGATTCATCCAGCCTCCATGGCCTAGAAAGTCTGGATTCCATGATTTCTCTGTATTCTTATGTATCATTTTAGTTTACTGAGAGCTCAGCATGTAACCCAGCTATATTCTACACTTTTAAAAATTGATTATCTTCACATATGTGTAGCCATTGCCTAGGATCTACAGGTTTTATAGCCAATGTTAATACTTAATAGAAAAGAAGAAAATAAATGGGGAGCCCTGGTGGCGCAGTGGTTAAGAGCTAGGCTGCTAACCACAAGGTCAGCAGTTCAAATCTGTTAGCCTCTCCTTGGAAACTCTGTGAGGCAGTTCAGCTCTGTCCTATAGGGTCGCTATGAGTAGGAATCGACTCGAGGGCAAGAGTTTTTTTTGGGGGGGGAGATTAATATTGATTGTATTGATGCATGTCATATTTCATTAACACACAGTATTATCTTCCAGAAGAAATTTTGAGCCAGTCTACATCTAAGTTAACTACAAATTCAGGCTAAATAACATCAAGATGTTATACTTAGGAAACAAATGTGAAATTTTTTCCCATTAGAGGAATCATCTGTAAGCAGCTGGCTTCCATGGTAGGTGTAAGAAGATAGCCAACTAACAGAAATATAGGATAGTTAAATTTTCCTGCAGTAACTAATGTCAGTCATATCTAAGAAAAGTAAAAAATGTGACTTGAGAGTCAATGAGCAAATAATATAGCCTTAAAAGGGCTTTAGATAATGAGTATTTCTTCAAGTTAATTAATTCGTTCTGTCAATTCCTATGAACAACACACAAAAAATGCCATTTGACAGTCTAGCATCTAATACTGGGAACAAATGCTGATTAACTTTAGTTATGCCTAATTATTTATCAAGTAGTCTAAAAAGTATTACAAAACCCAGTGATACCCTAATAAAAGAACGGGTTCAGACAATGAAAAAGTATTAAATCTTGGGATTCCTCTGCAGTGTTGAGACCAGGAGTCCCTGAGCAACTCTGGGGGAAGGTCTGGTTAAAAAGCTGTCAGTGGTCTGATCTTCAGCTCTACAAGTGCTGAACAGCCTGCTGACAGACAGCAATGGTGTCGTCACTGCTCATACGTGGGCTGAGTCATGCATGGTACTGTATGGACTGGACAAGAGTAGTTGTGAGTTTGGAATTTTTGTGTATTTGCACCGGCTCTCCCATTTTCTCCAGCCAATACTCTTTGCCTGAATATATTTTTATCTACTCTTTTAGGTCCTGCTTTTGGCCTTTGACCCTCTGTTGAACCCACTGGCTCTTTTAGTTAAACATCTTATCATAAAAGAGGTGCCCTGTCTTGTCCTGCCTCATTCTTTCACTCAGAAAAGGACTCATGAAATAAAGAAATGAAGAATTTTATCTGACACGCGCGTACCGCTGTATAGTTTTGCCTGTCGCTTTCTTCACTTTTTCATTTTTATTCAGGATATATTTACTTTATTTGGACCATTTATAAAGCTTTATATTTATTGAAGGATTTTAGCATGTCTTTTTCTGATTTATACTGTTTTAATGACTTTCCTAGCTGTCCCGTTTTTTAAATGAGAATCTTCCCCTTCATCTAATTTTAATTTAATGACTACTTCATGGTTTTAACATTTTATTTAAGAAGATTTAGTATTTTATTGCCCTATTTTAGACCACTGATTTTTTTTTTTTTTTAGTATTTTATTGTACTTCAGGTGAAGGCTTACAGAACAGATAGTTTCTCATGTAACAGTAACACACATGCTGTTTTATGACATTGGTTAACAAC
>NW_004443959.1:21769399-21794231 GCF_000243295.1 Trichechus manatus latirostris | reverse complement strand
TCAGTTTCCATGTAGTTGATTTTTTTTCCTTGCTCTTTCTAGTGTTAATTTCTACCTTGATGGCATTGTGGTCAGAGAAGATACTGTGAATTATCTCAACGTTTTGGATCTTGTTGAGGATTGCTCTGTGGCCTAAGATGTGTAGACCACTGATTTTATTGCTTATAAAATTTTCAGCATTTTGTTGATCATTTACTGAAAGTTATCTTAGAAAATTAATGAGTCTGTATGTGAATTGTTTTGAAAAGTATACATCAAGTATTTTTATGGGTGAGGCACTAACTAATTATTCTCCCACTAAGTCAGTTTTCAAGACCCAAACAGCAATGAAAAGTAAAAAACATTTTCCAAACTCATCTTGTTGAAGATTATCGAATAATGTATATACTCACCACAAATTTATTATGTCCTCATAAAATAGATATTTGACAATAGGTAAGAAAATCTTTGCTCACTGAAGCAAAATCAGACTTTCTTCAGGTCATATCTGATTACTGTCAAGCAGCCAAATTTAGGATCATAAAAAAATTTCTTTATCGACATTGCTGTGTTTTAACTCAACTCCCTTTTTGATAACATTATATTCTTTATTTTTATAACCATATATTCTTTCAGTGATATTTGTAATTAAAAGCTGAATTAATCTTGTAACTTAAGCAAAGCAGTGGGACAAAACTACTTTGTTTTCAACTGTTAAAACCTCTTCTCTTGCTGTATTTGAACATTATTCTGCTGTAGATATTAAGAACCATGCAATTTAAAAAAAAAAAACGAGTATTACAGGGAACTTTTAAAGTCCTGTTTACTCAGATGAACCCTGACATCTTTGCCAAGTAGTTAAACTGCTCGTCTGACAAGGAACTGTCTCCAGAGGCAGCCCATTTCATTTTTGAGTCATTCTGTTAGAAAATTCTGTCCTAGAAATTAGTTTAAGCTAAATCCTTTCTCCTATAACTTGTACCACTTGGTCCAAGTTTTATTTGCAAAGGCCAAATCAGACAAAATAATTCCTCTCCCAAGTGGCAGCTCTTCTGATACCGGACAGCTACTATGTTTTTCCAGTCCATATCCCACCATCTACCTGCCGCCTGCAACAATAGCCCCCTCTCTGTGCCAGTCTAACACTTCCCAGGACTTCATGTGACCTTGGTCCAGGGCCTCTCTGTAGCCTACATGTGCTTCTCTCAACATGGCCCTGTTTGTCCATGTCTATGAGACCCAAGTATTTAATTTGCTAACTGTGTACAATCTGTATGTATTATTACAAAATACCATACTGAATTTTAGGCAAACAGTACACTATTGAAGTAATTTGAAGCACCTTATACCAATATATTTTAAAATTTTTCTTTCATATGTATTGTTTAGATCAAAAGTAAATGTTGAACTTACTGCTTTTTATTTAGGGTCCAGAAGACATTGATAGTTTAAGGGTAATTATTAGGCACAATTAATTTGTAGCCTTGGCTGTGTATCTAGAATAAAACTCGTATTTCCTTTAAAAATCTTCTTGTTGTTATTGTTGTTAGGTGCCGTAGAGCTGGTGCCAACTCATAGCAACCCTGGGTACAACAGAACAAAACACTCCCTGGTCCTGTGCCATCCTCCAATCATTGCTATGCTTGAGCCCATAATTGCCGCCACTGTGTCAGTCCATCTCGTCGATGGTCATCCTCTCTTTCGCTGACCCTCTACTTTACCAAGCATGATGTCCTTCTCCAGGGATTGGTCCCTCCTGCTGACATGTACAAAGTCTGTGAGACAAAGTTTCCCCATCCTCGCTTCTAAGAAGCGTTCTGGCTGTACTTCTTCCGAGACAGATTTGTTTGTTCCTCTGGCAGTCCATGGTATTTCAGTATGATTTGCCAACACCACAATTTGAATGGGTCAGTTGTTTGGTCTTCTATTTTCCTTGTCCAGCTTTCACTTGCATATGAGATGATTGAAAATATCATGGCTTGGGTCAGGCACACCTTAGTCCTCAAAGTGACATCTTTGCTTTTTAACACTTTAAAGAGGTCTTTTGCAGCCGATTTTCCCATGCAGTATGTCATTTGATCTCCTGACTGCTGTTTCCATGGGCATTGATTGTGGATTCAAGTAGAATGAAATCCTTGAAACTTCAGAATTTTTTCTGTTTATCATGATGTTGCTTATTGGTACAGTTGTGAGGATTTTTGTTTTCTTTATATTGAAGTGTAATCCATACTGAGGACTGTAGTCATTGATCTTCATTACTAAGTGCTTCAGGTCCTCTTCTCTTTCCCGTTCACTGTCATCTGCATATCACAGGTTGTTAATGAGTCTTCCTCCAATCCTGATGCCAAGTTCTTCTTCATATAGTTCAGCTTCTCAGATTATTTGCTCATCATACAGATTGAGTAAGTATGGTGAAAGGATACAACCTTGATGTATACCTTCCCTGATTTTAAACCATGCAGTATCCCTGACTGCCTCTTGGTCTGTGTACAGTTGCTCGTGAGCACGATTAAGTGTTCTAGAATTCCCATTCTTCACAATGTTATCCATAATTTGTTATGATCCACATAGTCGAATGCCTTTGCATAGTCAGAAAAACACAAGTAAATGTCTTTCTGGTATTCTCTTCTTTCAGCCAAGATCCATCTGATATCAGCAATGATATTCCTCATTCCACGTCCTCTTCTGAATCCGGCTTGAATTTCTGGCAGTTCCCTGTCAATGTACTATTGTAACCACTTTTGAATGATCGCCAGCAAAATTTTACTTGTGTGTGATATTAATGATATTGTTTGATAATTTCCAGATTCAGTTGGATCATCTTTCTTTGGAATGGGCGCAAATATGAATCTCTTCCAGTCGACTGGCCAGGTAGTTGTCTTCCAAATTTCCTGGTATAGGCAAGTGAGCACCTCCAGCACTGCATCCATTTGTTGAAACATCTCAACTGGTATTCCGTCAATTTTTAGAGCCTCGTTTTTTGCCGATGCCTTCAGTGTAGCTTGGACTTCTTCCCTCAATACCATCAGTTCTTGATCATATGCTACCTCCTGAAATGGTTGAACATTGATCAATTCTTTCTGTCACAGTGACTCTGTGTATTCCTTCCGTCTTCTTTTGATACTTCCTGTGCCATTCAATATTTTGTCCACAGAGAATCCTTCAGTATTTCAGCTTGAGGCTTGAGTTTTTTCTTCAGTTCTTTGAGCTTGAGATATGCTGAGCGTGCTCTTCCCTTTTGGTTTTCTAACGCCAGGTCTTTGCACATGTCATTATAATACTTTATTTTGTCTTCTAGAGCTGCCCTTTGAAATCTTCTGTTCAGCTCTTTTTACTTCATCATTTCTTCCATTTGCTTTTGCTGTTCTATGTTCAAGAGCAAGTTTCAGAGTCTCTTTTGGCATCCATTTTGGTCTTTTCTTTCTTTCCTGTCTTCATGTATGATGTGTTTGATGTCATCCCACAACTCCTCTGGTCTTGGGTTCACTAGTATTCTAAATTCAGGTGAGATATACTCAAGGTTGTACTTTGGCTTTTGTGGACTTGTTATAGTTTTCTTTAGCTTTGGCTTCAACTTGAATATGAGCAGTTGATCGTCTGTTCCACAGTTGGCCCCTGGCCTTGTTCTGGCTGATGATATTGAGCTTCTCCATCATCTCTTTCCACAGATGTAGTCAATTTGATTCCTGTGTATCCCATCTGGTGAGATCCAGGTGTATGGTCACCGTTTACGTTATTGGAAAAAGATATTTGCAATGAAGAAGTCGTTGGTCTTGCAAAATTCTATCACGTGATCTCCGGCATCCTTTCTATCACCAAGGCTATATTTTCCAACTACCGATCCTACTTCTTTGTTTCCAACTTTTGCATTCCATTTACCAATAATTATCAGTGCATCTTGATTGCGTGTTTGATCAATTTCAGACTGCAGAAGTTGGTAAAAATCTTTAATTTCTTCATCTTTGGCATTAGTGGTTGGTTTTTAAATTTGAATAGTAGTCATATTAACTGGTCTTCCTTGTAGGTGTATAAATATTTTCCCATCACTGACAGCATTGTACTTCAGGACAGATCTTGAAATGTTCTTTTTGACGATGAATACAATGCCATTTCTCTTCAATTTGTCATTCCCCACATAGTAGACCATGATTGTCTAATTCCGAATGGGCAATACTTGTCCTTTTCAGCTTACTAATGCCTAGGATATTGATGTGTATATGATCCATTTCATTTTTGACGACTTCTAATTTTCCTGGATTAGTACTGTGTACATTTTGCTGTTTCTTCTCATTTTGAGTCATGTCACATCAGCAAATGAAGGTCCTGAAAGCTTTACTCCATCCATGTCATTAAGGTCAACTTTACTTTGAGGAGGCAGCTCTTCCCCAGTCATATTTTGAGTGCCTTCCAACTGAGGGGCTCATCTTCTGGCACTATATGTGACAATATTTCATTGCTGTTCATAAGGTTTTCACTGGCCAGTTTTTTCAGAAGTAGACCACCAGGTCCTTCTTCCTAGTCTGGAAGCTCAGCAGAAACCTGTCCACCACGGGTGACCCCGCTGTATTTGAAATACCATGGCATAACTTCCAGTATCACAGCAACATGCAAGCCACCACAGTACAACAAACTGACGGACGAGTGGTCAGTTACATGTTACGTTAAAATACTTAACTCATTTTATTTTACTATAACACGGGGCAGCTTGTGAGAATTGGAATAATCTGAAGACTATTGCTATTTTGGGTATCTACAGTGGTTCATCGGAAAGTAGGTTCCAAATAGTAGCTGAGAGAATTTTGACAAATTGTGATTATTTTTAAAATTAGCATGTCTGAAAGGTATGTTTTGGGGATGGCAGCTTTTCAAAATTAGTGTGTGTCTTAGATTATAAATAGACAAGCCTCTAGTTCCCTAATACAAATTTTCCTATAGCTTTTATTGTGCGTGTGGGTATGAAGAAAGTAAGATTACAGGCTTTTTGATATCCTCTTGAAGACTTGAAGTTGCTGGAGTGTGTAGAAGTGCTGAAATTTGGAGAAAATTACTTCAAGGAGATGCACTTCACATTCTTTTGTTAACATGATAGGAAAAGTCACAGGAAATTAGTACTGTACTTAAGGTACTTTACATTGTAAAGTAACCTTGTTTTTTTTCAGGGGCAGAGACTCTTAAAGAATAGAAAAGAATAACAAAGCGAAGGTTTCAGAGTTGTTTAAATAAAGCTTTTATTGTTGTTTTCTGCTTGATATTCTGGGCTGAAGTGAGATGCACAATAATACCAGCTGTAATAGAATACATCTTCTTTACTCCCGTCATGTGGCATTGCTGGTTCAGTGGTAGGATTCTTACCTTCCCTGCCAAAGACCCACGTTCGATTCCCAGCCAGTGCACCTCATGCACATTCCTTGTCCGTCAGTGGAGGCCTGTGTGTTGTTATGATGTTGAACAGGTTTCAGTGGAACTTCCAGACTAAGATGGATTAGGAGGAATGGCCTGATGATCTCCCTCAGAAAATGAGACTTTGACAACCCTATGGATCACAGCAGTCCTGATCTGCTGCTGGTCACAGGGTGGTGCCGTATCAGGCAGTGTTTCGTTCCATTGCACATGTGGTCCCTGTGAGTCAGGAGCTTCCTGGATGGCAGCTAGCAACAACAGCTCCAGAAATGACAATTTGGCTTAATATGACACTGATTATATTCTAAGTTGGAAGAGGGTTGTCTGCAAAATTGTCAACATTAATTGCCTTGCCTTTTTTTTTTTTTTTTTTTTTTGTCTTTGATGCCTGCTAGAACCTATTGGCAAGATTTGAGAAGAGGTGAGGAAGGGTTATACATGTCTAGCCATAAAGAGCTAGGATGGAGACATGCAAAAGTTTGGACCTTTTGTTCTTTCAAGGGCTAGTAACTAGATAGGTTTATCATAGAACCTTCTCTTATTCCAACATAGGTTAGAATGGCCGAGAAGACTGGAGCAAGCTTTTGTCAGGTAAAGTCAGGTGACTGTTTGTCACTGTATCTGAGCTTAGGTCCGTGTGCCAGACCTGCCCTAGGCTCCAGGATATAAACACTAATGACTCTAAGTCCTCTCTAGCGTGCCGTGTGGAACCTGGTTTTCACCAAAGTCGTGCGGTAGGAAAAGCAGATTTTATTTGCGTTTCATAGGTGAAGAAACCAAGACTCAAAGTGGTTAGATTTCATGCCAGTGGTAGAATCGGTCATTGATTAATTAGGGTGCCATGTAATTTATTGTTCAAACTGGTGACCATAATACTGATAGTGAACACTTTTGAAAGTGAAAGAAGCCGTGCTTATGGGTGTAGAACGGAGTATGTAGAAAACAGAAATGCAAACAGTGTGTAGAGACTCCAGAGCGCCTACACCCATAAGCGCTGCCGCTTTCACTGTCTTTCACTCTCGGAGGTGTTCACTATCGATATGATAGTCTCCAGTTTGAACAATTACATGATCACCCTAATCATATGCCAGGTGCTTGTGATAGGTAGTAGAAGTACAAGGAGGAATAACACACAGTCCTTGACTTCAAAATACTTGTAATTTAGTGGGAGAAACAGTTATAAAACAATGCAGAAGTTTGGAGATAGACGAAGGTATAGGATGTTACGGGCACACAGGAGAGGCATTTTGATGATGGTGGAAGAGAAAAAATTGCTATTTGGGGAAAGGTAGAAAGGGCTAATGTCCGCACTGAATCTTAAAGGTTAATGAGGACCTCACAAATCCCTACCGATAAAAAAGTATAAAAGTACAAAAAAGAATGAAGTTATAGAGAGAAGATAATATGGTAGGGAAATGGTTGGGAGGGGTTTATGCTTCACCAACAAACAGGGAATAACATGTTTCTGAAAGATCAAAAGTGAATGGAAGTTGGTCAACAAAGTGAAGAGACAGCCTACAGATTGGGAGAAAATTTTCAGGAACTATAGATTTGGTAGGGTTTTATATATTTTCTGTCTAAAAATATATATATGTATATAAATTCTACAACTTAACAAAAAGACAAAGTACCCAATTTTAAAAAAACATGGGCAGAAGACTTGAATAGACGTTTCACCAAAGAGGATATACAAATGGCCAGCAAGCACATGAGAAGATGCTCAATGTCATTAGTCGTTGGAGAGATGCGAGCCAAAACCACAAAACCACAGTGAGAGATCACCTCACCTCCACTAGAATAGCTGTGATAAAGCAAACAAACAAAACAGAAAGTGTTGGCGAGGATATGGAGAAATTGGAACCTTCATCCATTGCTGCTGGGAACGCAAGATGGTGCAACCACTGTGGAAGACAGTTGGGCAGTTCCTTAAAAAGTTGAACGTAGAACTACCACGGGACCCAGCAATCCTAATCTTAGGTGTTTACCCCCAAAATTTGAAAACAGAAAGCTGTGTACCAGTGTTCATTGCAGCCCTATTCACAACAGGCAAAAGGTGGAAACAACTGAAATGTCCATCAGCAGATGGATGGACAAACAAAATGTGATAAATACACACTATGGAATACTACTCACGCATAAAGAGAAAGGAGATTCTGACACATGCCACACCATGGGTGAACCTTGAAAACAGAATGCTGAGTGAAATAAGTCAGTCACAAAAGGACAAATACTGTATGCTCTTCCTTATATGAAATAGGCAAATCTATAGAAACCAAAGCTTATTGGTGGTTACTTGGGGTGGTAGGGAGGGGGGAGAGGGAGTTAGTGTTTAGGAGGCATAGAGTTTATGTTAATGGTGGTAGGAGAGTTCTGGAAAAGATAATGATAATGGCTGCACAATGTGGAGAATAGAATTAATGTCACCAAATTATACATGTAAAAATGGTTGGATTGGCAAACGTTTTGATAAGTATATTAGTATTCCAATTTAAAAAAAGGAATGCAAAAAAAAGTTAATTAGGAGCTGGGCAGATATGGGAAATGGAGAATTGTGGGGAAGGGGTGGAGGGCAATTGTAGGTTGAGTCCAGAATGGCAAGGGCTGAGAAGAGATGAAGCTGAAAAGCAGGCTTGGGCAAGAGAGGGGAGGCCCGAATGCCATGGTAAGGAAAACTTCATTTTATCTCTAGATCACTGACTGTCAATTTTTTTCCTCCCTCCCTCCAACTTTTTCTCTCTCCCATCTATCTTTCCATCTGTCCTTTAAAGCCCAGCTGGAAAATTATTGTTAATTGATGGGAAACAATTTAGAAGTTTAAAATGGGAGAGAGATCCCATCATTGTACTGATTTAAAGGGGTCACTCCAAGCAGCTGTGTGGAGGATGAGTGTGAGGTTAGTAAGACTAGCGAGTCCAGGATACAAAGAGACAGAATAATCATATTCTACCTGTAGGGAAGGGGGGCCTAGGTAAGGCCTGGTGGTTTAGGAATGCAGAGTGGAAATAGCCAAGATGAATATCAGGATGCATTTAGCCACAAGTGTCAGGAAACCTGACTAACAGTAGTCTAAACCATAAGGGTCTCTGCTACTTATTCAACAAGCCTGAAAGAGTTGTTCAATGGGTCGGCACCTCGAAAATTTTCTTAGCCTTCCCTTCGTGGTTGCAAGATGCTCTAATAGCTTGCACTAAGCCATCACACTCAAAGCGGGAAAGCAGGTAGTGGACGGACAGTTAATGGTAGAAGGGCTTTCTCCGCATGCCCCCTCTTTTCTTGTGGTTGCCTGGTGAGGGAGACTGGGAAAATTAGCACCTTATCAGGCTTTTTCAGCCCAGTAGTGCAAGGCTGGCAGGGCAGAAGGAGGTAGGAATGGTTGTTGGGTTAACTGACCAGCAGTGTCTGCTGCAGAGAGTGACAAAGATAAAGGGGAATTAAACTGAACTCCCCTGCCCTCGGCATTTCTTCCTGGGAGAAGAAATGAGGAAACTCTGTAATGGAATCTCAGGCTGGATGAGTACCTATTAGCAGAAAGTTGCCAGGGAGAGACTTTGAATTCAAAAATTAATTTATAGGCTCTCTTTTAAAAATAGGTGTGGCTTGTTGTCCAAGTCTAATCTGTGCTTGAAAAGGTGCCGGATACCAAATTTTAAGATAGCATGATGTATATTTCATTAATTTAATTGAGTAAATAATAATACATCCGTCTTACACAAAAATCCCAAGCCTTTACCCCCAAAATGACTAAACACTAATAAATACTTACATAACAATCTACCAAGATTTTCTGCATCATATGAGACATTTAGAACACCAATTACCTGATTAATTAACCTTTAACTTATATTAGATAGATATGTTTGCAGTACACGAGGATATTGGATCGGAATTTCATTTTCTTTATATACTGTAATAAACATCTATGTTAGCATAAATAAATAATGAAATGGTATTAAAGATAATATGCACATAGAATCCCAGTTCGTAAATGTCTCCATCTAGCAAAAGCAAATCCTGGGAGCCACGCAGGGCTAAATCCTCATGGAAAGGGTGGGAAGACACCAGTGGTAATGTCCATCCAGGAATGGCAGAGATCAGGTACAGCGCGTCCAACACCAGACTCCCGTACTAGACAAACGTTTTCACAGACTCATGCACATGGATACATTATGGGGTGGAAGACTGATTCAGAAAGCGAGTTGGGCGTGAACATTTTTGCAAGTCGCCGTGGTAACTATTAGATAATGCAAATTATGATATCACAGACCCCATTTACCCGTTTACCATCTTTCTCTTTATTTTTGCAAATCAGGGTTTCTCTACTTACTGTCATTGTTTTCTTCTTCTGAGGCAGCCTGAGCCATTAACGGTCTTTCATCTGCACTGTGTATTCAGAATGCTGTCAGTTATATGCTAACGGGACAATGGTTCTAGATCTGTCATACGCCTGTATGAGGGTAATTCAGGGAATAGGATTAATGAGTGATGTGAATAAAACCATTTAAAAAATGCTCTTTTGTCTAGAGTGGGCATGTTTTTCATGAATATCATCACATCTGATCCCTTCAACAAGCCTGTGAAGTGGATGGGGCACATTGTTCTCATTTCCAGACAAGAAGGCTGAGACTCACGTGACTTGTTCAAGGTCACAGAATAAGTTATGGCACTTGGACTCAAACCAAGATCCTCCAACTGTTCACAATTTCTTTTTTTTTTTAAACTTTACTACATTGCCCCCTTAGGCCACAAATGCATCAGAGAGTGGACAGGAGCCAGACAGTTGACAGAAACCAGGGATCTGTCCCCAGGTGGACAGGCGGGCACAATGGCCCTCTGGAGGTGCTGACCTAGAGGAAGCTGTAAAGCAGTGAGTGCACCTGTCCAGGAGTTCAGCATCTGTTAGTCAGTCAGACTGCCCAGCGCTGCCCTCATTCCTGTGAGCACAGAGAAGGAAGACTCAGTGGTGCCAGCTTCTTCAGCTCCCTAAGTGGACTTTGACTTTGTTGGTGTACTTTTCTGATCATTTTATGAATTAGTCAAAGGAAAGACTAGGATAATAAGTCTAAAATTCTCTGCATCACGTATTACTCTAGATATGGAGGCCTGGAGTCCTTGTAAGATGATATCCTGAGGTTCTACCCTTGTTCATTGTAGCACCGGGAAATCAGTGGGGAATAGAAAAGGGCAGGCTTCCCCGTGGACTCCTGAGTAGGCTCAGGCTTGAGTTCATTGCATCCTCCAGCAATGGGAGTCCTTACCACCGTCTTCCGACCCGTGACTCCCAGCAGGCTGTGCTCTCCTCTGTGGGGTTGCTGACTCCCGATAACTTAAACAAGCATCTTAACTTTTACCTGCAGACAAGAAAGAATAATGCTGTCAAATTCTGAGCTACTTTTAGTAAGGTAATATAAGCTTCTAATTCATTTTTTAAAAATAATTTTATTTGTACTGTTATTGAGAATATACACAGCAGAAACACACTAATTCAACAGTTTCTACATGTACAACTCAGTGACATTGATTACATTCTTCGAGTTTTGCAACTATTCTCACTCTCCTTTTCTGAGATGTCCCTCTCCCATTGACATAAGCTCACTGCCCCGTAAGGTTCCTGTCTAAGCTTTCGAGTTGCTGTTGTCCATTTGATCCCAGATAGACAGATCTTAAAAGAGCACAGTGCTCAAGGTAGACATTCTTTACTAGTTAAGCTAAACTATTGTTTAGTTTAAGAAGACTTTAGGGGATATTTTTGGTTTCTGGTTTCAAGATTATCTTATTTTGATAGCTACACCTTCTGGTAATTTAATGATCTGTGTAGTTGATCATAATGTAGCTATTTTCAAAGTGAAAAAAATGCACATAAAAATGTTGCAAAACCCATGTTGACAATTTTAAGAAGTGTTAGTGTGTGTGGGATTGGAAAGCTTGTATTTTGAACACTGGAGGCAAATAATGATGGAGTGGACACTAGTGAAAATGTAATTTTCTAGACTTGGGCATATATCCTAGATGCTCTTGAATGGCTTCGAATAAGCAATATCGAAGTTACTGACTTCCTCAGGCTTAAGGTATACCTCTTTCTCTGTACATGCTGGTCCTTCTGCCTGGAATGTGCTTTCCACCCCTCCCCACCTTTGTCTGTCTCACTAATTCTTGACCTTTTCAGGTCTCAACTAGTACTACCTCTGAGAAATCTGTCCTGAACTATTCCGCCCACTACCACCTCAGCCCCACTGCAGCCCTCTTTCACAGCACTGTGAACACTGCACTGCGACCCTGCATTTGTTTGCTCCTGCCCTGTCAGGCGAGCTCCTGTGGGCAGGACCTTGCCCTACTCCCTGTTGTATCACCGATGTCAGGCTGTGCCTGTCACCCACCAGGCACTCCAAGGTTAATGCAAGATTGAAGATTATGGTCCTTTAACTACGGGAAGACCTTTTAAGTCAACAGAACCATCTTCTGATCCTCTTATTAGAAGAACAGAAACATAGAAAGCTAGTGACACCAGGAAACTTCTGACCCTTTTTCCTGGGAGCCTGGAGTGGCTGTATAAATACAAGGTCAAACCTGTGTCGTTTTGTGGTAATCATTCCATTTTAGCAATAAAACGAAACAATTATTTTTCAGTTTTCTAAAATAGTTTATCAGATAGGCTTCGTGCATAAGCTTATTTCTCTTTTAATATTTTTTATTTTAAAGATTTTTATTAGATATACTAATATAAGGAGCCCTGGTGGCACAGCAGTTAAGTGCTTGGCTGCTAACTGAAAGGTCGGCAGTTCAAACCCATCAGCCACTCCACAGGAGAAAGATCTGGCAGTCTGCTCTCATAAAGATTACAGCCTTGGAAACCCTACTCTGACCTGTAGGGTCAGTGTGAGTCAGAATTGCCTCAGTGGCGGTGGGTTTGGTTTGGGTATACTAACATAAGATAGTTCATCAGGTTTCCAAATAAATATGAATACTAAGGAAGGATAGTTATGCTAATTTTTCATCTTACACTATTACTTGCACAGAAATTAACTAAAGTATGTATAAATGAACTAACAAGTGATTGAATATGAGTTATTTAAACCCAAATTGGAAATAAAACAATCAAAATTTAATGAATCCAATAATGAAAGTCTTTGTTGTTGGTGTTATTGTTAGCTGTTGTCGAGTGGGCCCCTGACTTACGCTGACTTATGCACAACGGAATGAAGCACTGCCTAGTCCTGCAGCATCCCACGATCAGTTGTGAATCTGACCATTGTGATCCATAGGGATTTGTTCCCCATTGGCTGATTTTCAGACGTTGATTGCCAGGCCTTTCTTCCTAGTCTTATTAGTCTGGAATCTCTGCTGAAACCTGTTCAGCACCATAGCAAAAGACAAGCCTCCACTGACAGATGGTTAGTGGTGCACATGAGGTGCATTGGCCAGGAATCGAACCTGAGGCTTCCACGTGGAAGGTGAGAATTCTAACACTGGGCCAGCAAAGCTGCATTAACGAAGGTTTTTTACCCTCCCCTAAATTTTTCTTGGTGACCACCTCTGCTGACCTTCTGTTTCTAACTTTCTACATTTAGCATCATTCTCTCTCTCTCTATATTTTTTTTTTTTTTTTGTATTTTCACATTCTTATTTTATTTCTAGACTTTTATGATGTGATCTCTGAATTTAGAAAATGGTAAAAGAGTGCTCAAATGTCACCCCTTTTTAAGAGTCTTTCCCAAACTCCTCCCAGGTAGACTTAGTCCTGGCCTCTGTGATATTCCCGCTACACTATACACTATATTCATACCTCTAGCAGAGTTGTTACCTTTTGTACTACCGTTCGTCAGTACAAAGTCTGTCTCATCTGCTGTGCTGTGAGCAAGGCAACCATGCCTTCTAGATCTCTGCCTGTGAAGTACCTGGCACAGCGCCTGGCTCATCCTGGCACTCAAATGTTTGATGACTGAATGAACAGTACGGCTCTTTAACAAAAGGATCATCTTCTCCTTTCTCCTGTGTTAGGGGAATGGGGCAGTAATGATGGGAGGTAACTCTTAATCTTCTGGACCTTCGTAGTGGTCCCTTAGGTCAGTATTTACTCATCAAGAAGTCAATAACAAGGTCATTTGAGGCAAACGTTTCTGTAAGAATTGAAATTATTGATATCATTTATGAGATGAGGTTTTCCATTCTAGTCTATTTTATAAACAGGCACGGTATATTTAATTAATTTATATTGCCAGCCAGTCTCATACACTTGATCATGCCCAATACAAATGTATCTTCTTATCATTTAGTTATTTTAGAAAGATAAGTGCATTTTGTTAAGCCTAGAAATAAAATGGCTTGACTTTAGCCTATGGGTTGCGACTCAGTAACCATTTTGTCCCATATATTTACCAGTTAGTATTTTTCATGTTGGGAGCTACACATTTTATGATATGTTGTCTTTAACTGGTGACTCCTGTAGCTTGTGGCTTGAGTGTGAGTGTGTAAATGCTATAATTTGGAAAATTGTCTGTGCAGTTTTAAGTAGAATTTTTTTTTTTAAATTTTTATGCCTTTTTTAATAGTTAGGCTATCATATAAAAATCTGAGAATTCTGTAAAATATTCCTTTAAATAAAATTTAAAGACTTTTTAATATATTTTTCTTTTACATTGTCGTAAGTAACAAATAGATTTCTATATTCTACTTCGGCATACAGTGAATTTTATAGGGGCCACCTGTCAAATACAGGCAACCAAACCAACAGCTACAAGAAAAGCCTTCTTAAATTGCGACTTAAACAGAAAGTTAGAAGCGCAATTGTATCTATAGGAAGCTAACTACGATCATATCAGACAGGAGAATCGTATCAGGATTTAGGAAGCTGTTACCTAAACATGGGGCCCTGGTGGCGCAGTGGTTAAGAGCTCGGCTGCTCATCAAAAGGTTGACAGTTTGAATCCACCAGCCGCTCCTTGGAGACCCTATGGAGCGGTTCTGCCCTGTCCTGTAGGGTTGCTATGAGTCAGAATTGAGTCGATGGCAGTGGATTTGGTGTTTTTTTACATAACCATATTCCTTCCTTCAAGGCTCAGTTCAAATCTCCCATCTTCCAAGAAATCAGGAGCTACTCCCTCTGGATAGCGTTTGCCTTAGTTTCCTTCGCCATATATTGTTTGAATTGCCTATTTGCCACTGTATTATTGCCGTGACTCAGTGAGTAACCTTTTTATCTGAATATGCCTCATTTTGATTTCGACTGTAACCTCTTTGCGGTGAGGAACCACGTACTGTAATGATTTTATTCAGTGCATATGTAGCATAGCTGGTGAGCTCCATGAGGGCAGGGAAGGCAGGTCCATCTTGTGTCCACTCTTTTCTCAACAATTCACACATTAAAGTCATACAAATATTTGTGGACTGAATGTGTTATGGCCAGTCTCAGACAGCGCACCTGAGATGCATAGATAAAAGAAAGTTCCACACAGTCTGGTGGGGGTGACAAGCAGGAATAATTAGAACCATGCGTAAGTGCTGTGGCGGAGGTGGGTGAAAGCACCTTGGGAGCAGGGAGGAAGAGGGACCTAGCATAGTCAGCTCAAGGAAGACTTGCTTCCCAGAGGACTGGCATGTGAGCTGAGTCTTAAAGGATACCCTGGAATTCACAGGCCATATCCCCTTTGAGGCCTTATACATCATAGGTGTTCAGTAAATAAAAACCAGTTCTGACTCAGCGACCCTATAGAACAGAGTAGAACTGCCCCATAGGGTTTTCAGGGAGCAGCTGGTGGATTTGAACTGCCGACCTTTTGATTAACAGCCAAGCTCTTAACCACTGTGCCACCAGGGCTCCCCTTATATTATAAACCGCCCATTGACGTTGAGTCAATTCCGACTTATAATGACCCGATAGGACAGAGTAGAACTGCCCTATTGGGTTTCCAAGGAGCGGCTGGTGGTTTTGAACTGCTAGCCTTTTGGTTAGCAGCCGAACTCTTAACCACTGAACTACCAGGGCTTTCAAAGAACTGAAAAAACAAGGTCTCTAGGTCTGGGAAAAAACTACCATCAGGGGCCTGTCTGCTGAACGGACAACAGTGAATCCCCTTGGCAACAAAAGCCTACATCTTTCTTTTCACTGTGGTACCAAGTACTGCATTAGGCACTTCAGATGTACCATGAGCAGAAATTTTAAGCTGTCATTTAAAAATATGTACAATATTTTATTATTCTTCAAAGACTGTAGTAAAAATAAATAAGATAGGTTATAATTTCCTTTTATTTGTAATCAAAGAATACCAGAAAACTTCTTTAAAGTTTAAAAAAGCAAAGATGTCATTCTGAGGACTATGGTGCACCTGACCCAAGCCATGGTCTTTTCAATTGCATCATATGCATGTAAAAGATGGACAATGAAAAAGGAAAATCGAAGGAGAATTGATGCATTTGAATTGTAGTGTTGACAAAGAGTATTGAATATACCTCGGACTGCCAGAAGAGTGAACAAATGTCTTAGAAGAATTTACAACCAGAATGCTCCTTAGAAATGAGGATGGTGAGACTTTGGCTCACTTGCTTTGGACATTTCATCAGGAAAGACCAATTACTAGAAAAGAATGTAATGATTGGTAAAGTTGAGTGTCAGTGAAAGCAAGGAAACCTTTAATGAAATGGAGCCAAGGCCTGGAGCATGTTAGCCAGACAGAGGACTGAAGTGGGTAAAGAGCGTCCCGGGCAGTGGGGTGATCCAGCCTGTGTAGACATTCAAAGACAGCTGCAGATCATCAGCATGGCCGGAACAAAGAAATAGCAGGAACCAGATCCAGAATGGTGTGTTGTACTGTCTGGACTTTATTTTTAGGACTGTGGGTGACCACTGATGCATTTTAAGCAGGGCAGTGAACTTGGGAGACCTGCATTTTAGAAGGCTCATGCCTGCTGCCAAGTTGTACGTGGCTCAGAAGGAGCAAAGATGGCAGAAAGGAGAATAGGTCAGGCTGTTAAATTAATCCAAGCTAGAGTAAATGGTCTGGACTACAGGGGTGTCAGTACCTCTAATACATCAAGCAAATGTCAGCTGTTATTATTACCAAAGTATGTTTCCTTTCATAAACTATACCTTCATGTTGTCTTCATATCTTCATGTTATCTTCACGGGAACTGGGTGTCTGCCTGACCATTTATTCTTTCCTGCCTGCTCCACCAGTGGCCAATGACACGCATTTTTGAGACAGCATTTTGGACCATAGGTACAGCCGCCTGTTATAGAATACTCCCCGCCCTGCAAAACTGCCTTTTCCACACAGGCATCAATCCTGAGAACTTCGCTTCCTTCTCAGGCTAATGGAGCAAAATGGCCCAGTCAAAGGTTATAATGAAACATTTAAAACATATAAGAATATGAAAAGTAAAAAGTATTATTCGACTGGGAAGTAAGAAGAAAGAACCAGATAGCTGCTTTTCTTGGTTACTTAGTTTCTTTTCCCACACAGAAACACTTTCTAGATAGATATTTGCACTAGAAATATAAGTCCAAAACAAGTGGTTGTTAGGGTTCTATATACAATTTGGAGCCCTGGTGACGCAGCGGTTAAGAGCTCAGCTGCCAACTGAAAGGTCAGCAGTTTGAATCTACCAGCCGCTCTGTGGAAACCCCGTGGGGCAGTTCTGCTCTGTCCTGTAGGGTCACTATGAGTCGGAATCGACTTGAAGGCAACGGGTTTTTTATATACAGTTGATACACTGAGTGTTTATTTCTTCAGGAAACCTACAGTTTGGGAGAGAAAATGGCTGTCAGACTAACATAAAAAAATTTAACTGCATCACAATCCTTCAATTTCTAATTTTGGCAAATCGTTCTTTATGGTTCTTTCTTTGATAGGAAACCCAGCTGGCGCAGTGGTTAAGAACTACAGCTGCTAACCAAAAGGTCAGCAGTTTGAATCCACCAGGTGCTCCTTGGAAACCCTATCGGGCAGTTCTACTCTGTCCTATAGGGTCAGTATGAGTCGGAATCGACTCGACGGCAATGGGTTTGGTTTTTTGTTTCCTTTGATAAATCTGAGATTATCACAGTCAGCCTGGCAGAGACCATGACCCGTTTGATAAGACTTTGAATGTGTGAAACTGTTAGGTAGTAACTGTTATGTCATGGATATCCTGCCACCTAGATTTAAATGTAACTTTGTTTATTAAATGTTTTCTAGTTTGGCAAGAAACAGAGCAATATAATGAAAAACATCATAAAGAAATTGGAGTGTGTGAGTAAACAGAAGTTCAGTAATTGCAAAATAGATGAGTTTTGTGGCTTATGATAGAATTCACCTGCAGAAGTGTACTCAGCTTGCCTAAATTAAATTGTGAAACAGCTTTGGAATTGTCTTTAAATTTTCTTTCTCCAGGACATTACCCTTGCATTTGTTCTAAGAGTTTTTCCTTGACTCTAGTCCACATGGAGACTTTTTTCCTTCATGCTAAATCATTTCTTCACGCTAAAATTATTCATATACATCTTTTTTTTTTCTCAGTTACTAAATATGTGTAACCACAATGGAATATTTCACTACAATTGTAGGTATATGTTTTAAATAAGGTAGGGTTAAAGTATATTGTTTTTCTATATGAGCTGATACCTAAGATTTTTATGTAATATTTCATTTTCTAGAAACGTTGGAAAGTCTTGGTCACCTGGTACCTTTAAGACTTAGGAGTGGCAATAACCACATGTGCACAAATGGAAATAAAAGACAGCTGGAATACCCTCTAACCAAACTTCCCCTGCGCCACTGTGCAGGTTCAACACCCTTACTAAGCAGTAGGCAGTGTTCTGAGTGCTTTGTGTGTATTAACTCATAGATCTTCACGGTAGTGTTATGGAGGAGGAATTATTAATACCCTCACTTTGCAAATGGCAAAACTGGGCTACAAATCTCATACAGCAGGTCGATAGCAGAGTCAAGGCAAACCTAGGTAGTCCGACTCTAGAAGACATGATCTTTTTATAAAAACAGCTTTGCGGAGATAATCGGGATACAGTAAGCTATACTTGATCAAAGTGTAAACGTGATAAGTTTTGACATGCGTTGTTGTTGTGTGTTGTTGAGTTGATTCCAACTCATAGTGACCCTGCAGACCGGTTAGAACTGCCAAGACTATTATCTTTACAGGAGCAGATTGCCGGGTCTTTTCTTCCATGGAGCCTCTGGTGAGTTCAAACTGCTGACCTTTCGGTTAGTAGCTGAACACTTAACCATTGCACCACTAGGAATCCTTTTTGACATATGCATACACCTGTAAAACCATCATCACAGTCAAAATAATAAATATATTCATCACCTCCCAAAGTTTACTCCTACCCCTTGGTAGTCCCCCCCCGCCTCTTCCCACCACTGCCCCATCCAGACAACTGCTGATCTGATTTCTGTTGCTACAGATCAGCTTGCATTTCCTAGAATTTTATATAAAAATCATCATTTGGACTTCTTTTTTCAGGGGAAGGTCTGTCTGTCTTCAACAAATTATTCTGAGGTCCATCCATGTTGTATATTGATAGTTCATTTATTTACATTGCTGAGTAGTGAGACATTGTATTTGCTCATCCATTCACCTGTTGAAATACAGTTTATCTAAAGATTCTTCTTGGATTTTCTGTGTATACAATATGCTATCTGTGATAATGGCACTTTTATATCTTCCTTTCCAGTTCTTATACATTTTCTCTCTTTTCCTACCTTATTGCACTGCTAGGACCTCCAATACGGTGGTAACTAGAAGTGATGACAGTGGACTTCTCTGTTTCTTCCCTGATATCAGAGGAAAAGCTTTCAGTGTTTCACCATTATGTATGATTCTACCTGTTGTTTTTTTGTAGATAGCCGGCATCTGAGTTAGAATTTTCCTATTTCTAGTTTGCTGAGAGTTTTTAGCATGTATTGGTGTTAAAATTGATTAAATATTTTATATTGCTGGAATTAGTTTATTAATATTGTGTTTAGGATTTTTGTATCACTATTTATGAGAGGGATTAGCCTGTAGCTCTCCTTTCTTGTCCTTGTCAAGTTTTGGGATGAAGATTACATTGGCTTCACAAAATGAGCGGTAACTGGCCACTACCTTTTCTGTTCTCTGCAAATGTTTATGAAAGAGTGGTGTTAGTTTTTTCCTTCTGTGTTTAGCACACGTCACAGATGAACCCATCTAGGGCTAAAGTTCTTTTGTGGGATTATTTTTAAGTTATCAATGTTTTAAATAGATATAGGACTATTAAGATTTTCCACTTCTTCATATGTCTGTTTTGGTAAGTTGTGCTTTTCTCAGAATTCTCCATTTCATATAAAGTATCAAATTTATTTGTATAGAATTGTTCATAATACCCTTTTATTAGCTTTTTAATGTCTATAGGATATATATTAGTGTATTCCTTTTTGTTCCTGATATTGGTTATTTAGTCCTTCTCTCTTTTTTGCTTAACCTGTCTTAATTGTTTGTTCATTTTCTTTCTTCAAAGTTTCAATGCTTGTTGATTACTTTCCATTGTATTGTTTTCTCTTTCTTTAGTCCTATTCTTTTATTTTTTATTTCTGTTCTTCTGCTCTCATTAAGTTTAACTTCCTATTTTTTTCCTAGCTTCCTGAGTGAGTGCTTACATCATTGATAGTTACCTTTTTTCTTCCCTGATATATTTAAGACTATAAATTTCCCTTTAAGCAGGATTTAGTGACATTCCCATAAGTTTTGAAATGTCATAATTTCATCAAGTTTAAACTAGCAGTTTTTTTCCTTATTATAAAAGCACTATCTGCTTAATGCCCTAAACTTGGAAATCAGAAAATTAACTGGAAAAAACAAAACATCTGTGCTTCTTGTTGTTCGTTGCCGTCAAGTCGATTCTGACTCACCGCAACCCCGTGTGTGCAGAGTAGAGATACTCCATAGGATTCTTAAGGCTGTGACCTTTTGGAAGCAGATCGCTAGGTCTGTCTTCTGAGGCACCTCTGGGTGGATTTGAACCACCAACCTTTCAGCTGGTAGTTAAGCACTTAACTGTTTACGCCATCCCGGGACTCTTACGTCACCCAAAGGTAACCACAGTTAACATCCTGGGATATAGACTTCTAATATTCTTTAATGTGTATTTCAATTTTCCTTTAAAAAGTAATGTATACACCATAGAAACACACACATGTATTTAAAAGTATGATGTATTTATTGTTTTATAAACTTTTTTGCCACCCTCACTCTTTTAAATTACTATTTTATAGTCTTTTTTTAAAAAAACTGATCAATAATGTAACAATTCTCAACAGAGGAACAGTTTATATTATAGTCTTACCATGTACAAAGAGAAATAAACCACAGAGGATAAAATTGGTAATTAGCTAGATACACTGGAAGAGCATACAAAGAAGAAAGATACTCATAGAGAAGCTAGAGAATAAATAAGAGAAGCACTTTGTATATTATTCTTAGTGGATAATAAGGATACATTCCCCCCCACCCCCGCAATGATCTATAGCATCAGTTCCCAAATGGGTTTACTTTGGATCATAAAATACTCTGTGGCTTACTTTTCTCCAGATCATTGAAGTCAAGCATAGACTTTTTGAATAGATATCAATGAGAAGAAATTTAATTTTTTTCTTTTTTTAACTGAACCTGGAAGATAAAAAAGCAAATTTCATAAACAGTGGTTATTTTTTGAACATTAGTGTTTTAAAAGACCAGCTCAAATGTCAGCTATTAAAAGATGTGTATGAATCAGTATTGGTCTGTCAGCTATACTTATCAGCTTCTTAATATTTATTAACACTTGTGAATAAAAATTTAAAATACCGTATTCAAAAATCCAGTGGTGATGGAGATTAAATGTACTAATCATGAACTAGACAATAATCCAATATATCATGATTTTATGAAGAGTAGGATTGGCTTCATGCAAAGTTCAAGATAGCGATAGAGTTTGTAGATATGGTTGCCAAGTGAATCAAGAGAAAAATGAGAGCTCTCATTAAAAAAAAAAAGTAATATTTTTTCATCATTTCCAGAACATAGTATCTAACTTGACAGACCTTCGTGTGTGTGTGTGTGTGTGTGTGTGTGTGTGTGTGTGTGTATGTGCGTGCTATGTGTATGTCAGATGAAAGAGATGAGGTTTAATATTTGTTAAAATACTTATGGGTTTTAGATGACTGTATTTTCAGAGTAAGGTAAGCATGATGTGACTGCTTAATCAAATTAATGGGAGTTTAGGCAGCATAAATAGACTCATAGTGTCCAGAACAAGGGAAGAAGTAGCTTTTCTGAGCAGAGCATCTAGAGCATTATAATAAGTAAGGTTGATATCTCAGGCACATTGGATCCAATGGCTACCTGGAGCTCTGTAGTGCGAAGCATTCTTGAGGCTATTGAGGAAACTTAGCTGAAATATGAAAGCTATCTTGAAGAACTCCAGTGTGGAAGACAAACTAGACATGCTGTACCTAATTCCAGAGGACAAGATTAAAGTCCTTGAATAGAAATTATAGGGAAACAGGTTTTTATTCAATATAACCCAAGTCTTCCTTTTATACGGTGTTTCAGAAATTTCATATATATTATTTAATCGTGATTTTCTTCACAATAATCTTTGATAGTTGGTAGTGTGCAGCTCAGAAAAATCTAACAAGAACTTTTCAAAACTGAGAATTGTCTGAAAATCAAACCGCTTCATGGCACGGTAACAAGTGTTGCAGTTCTAGATCTCTTCAGGCAGGGTCTGGAGAGCCACATGTTGAGTATGACACAAAAGGATGAGGTATAGACTCCGCCTGTGTCCTTTACTGGCGTACATACCACCAAGGGTATGCAGATGTGCTTTAGATGTAGCATATAATTTTTATAATAATTATTTTGTTTCAATCTCCATATCCACCCTCAAGTGTTACGTGCCATCTTCTGTCAACTCCACCTGGTGCCATTTATTCATTTGAGACCTTTGTCGTTCCAGAAGTAACCCAATGCACTGTTTCTCCTTCTGACTAATGTGTTGCCTCTTCTAGCCAATCCTATGAGTCAGGGCCTATCCACTGTGCTTCCTTCCTGTCTTATCCTCCCTGGCCACCTAATTCGGTGGTGTACTAGAGCTGACTCAGGAGAATCAGTTGTGCATATCTCTTCCCACTCAGTAATAATCACACTGGTAGTTTGAAATTAGCCATCGTGGGAGTGTTTACACTGGGGAAATCGAGAAATGAGTTATTAGCTGTTACTAGCTGTTCACCAGCACACCACTGATTCATTTCGTTTTATTTACCAGCTTCTGCTGACCCACAGCGCAGACTTTATCTCCATTTCATGGGACCTATTGTTAATCCAAAGGAGCAGTCATCATTTTTTTTTTATTCTCACTCATACAAGTAACTCTTAGAGGGCACCAAAATAAGATTTAAAAAACATAAGAATTCATGTTTTGTTTTGTTTTTTTACCACAACCATAGGAATGAAATTTTACTCCCAATAAAACTTTAACAACTCTTACGTTCTTAAAAACACACCACATATCATAAATTATAACAACTGTGAGTATATATACCATATTTTTATGCAAATAACATGTGCTTCTACATTTGTTTAAAAACCGGGCCCTCCCCTCACAAGGTGTTTTCATAAGCACACTATGCTAATTTTTTTACAGCAACAAAAAAATTAGCATAGCATGCTTATAAAAATACCTTGTGGAGACTGAGTCCAGCACAGCTAGATGGTGCCCAGCTACCACCACTGACTGCTCTGGCAGGGATCACAGAGCTGGAGAAAAATGTAGAACAAAATCCTAACTCACAAAAAAAGACCAGACTTACTGGCCTGACAGAGACTGGAGTAACCCTGACAGTATGACCCCCAGACACCTTTATACCTCAGTAATGAAGTCACTTCTGAGGTTCACTGTTCAGCCAGAGATTAGACAGGCCCATAGAACAAAACGAGACTAAAGGGGCATAGTAGCCCCGGCGCAAGGACTAAAAGGCAGGAGGGAACAAGAAAACTGGTAATAGGAAACCCAGGGTCGAGAAGGGAGAGTGTTGACGTGTCTTGGAGTTAGTAACCAATGTCACAAAACAGTATGTGTACTAATTGTTTAATGAGAAGCTAGTTTGTTCTGTAAACCTTCATCTAAAGTACAATAATAGAATAATAATAGCTAATAAATAATAAAATAAATAAAAATACCTCATGGGGGGAGGGCCCAGCTGGCATACAGACGTAGAAGACATTTGTCATTTGTGTAAAAATATGGTGTACCTATACCTGCCATTCTTGGAAAAAAAGTAGGCTGTTAATTTTTATTATGGTTATTCTCAGGGTCTTTGATAGTGTAGTTAGTGTGAGCTAAGGTTGAGAATCCCTGAAATAAATATTTTAAATTCCTTTTCTATTGGAAACAAGATTCAATGGAAATTTTACTTAGCCTATCACGTTTATTATGGTTCCGTTTTACCGAAACTTGTTGCATTTTATTTTTCTTTTATAGATGAGGATCCTCATGACCAACCAAAGAGAAAAAGAATTAGAAGGCGTAAATCAAAGAAAAATGTAAAAAATCCCAATAATGTCCATGTAGAACAAGCAGAATTAGAGAAACAGCAGAGTCTTTTAGGAGAAAAATTACAGCCACAGCACACGGATGGCCCCATAATAAGCAAAAATAAAAAAAGGAAACTGAAAAAGAAGGAGCAAATTAAAAAGAAGAAAGTAGCTGGCTTACTAACAAAAGCTTCTGGCATCAATTTCATGTACCAGCCTGAGGAGAGGAACAGTGAACAAGAAGAATTAAGAAATACTGATGAGGAAGATGGTAAGGACGGCAATGAGGAAGACATTCAAGACACCAACCAGGAAGATGTTAAAGACACCAATGAGGAAGACATTCAAGACACCAACCAGGAAGATGTTAAAGACACCGATGAGGAAGACATTCAAGACACCAACCAGGAAGATGTTAAAGGCATCAGTGAGGAAGATGTTAAAAGTACCAATGAAAAGGCAGATGGTATCCTAAACTTCTTGAAGTCCACACACGAAATTTATCTCTATGATGGTATGTTTTTTTCCTTAATTTTTCTTTTGAATAGTATTTTGAAATTTTGAAAAAAAGTAGTAAAATGTTTAATGTGTAAGCTATAAAATGTATTAAAATATTCAAAATAAATAATTAGTTGAGAGACAAAAATCAGAGTATTTGAATTCTTTCTACCAAAGATCCAGACTAGCAAGCACATTGCTCAATGCATATCAAAAGAAATAGAATACAGCCAGCCTCAGTAAAATTATGACTTCAGATGTGGGTTGGTCTCATGATCAACTTATTTCTCTAAAATCAGATGTTGGAATATACTGGTATTCTAGGCTCTATTTCTATATGAAAAATAATTACAGATCTGAGGCTTTGATGAACTCATGTTCTTTTTCATAAGCTAATTAAGAAGTAAAAGAAACACAACTATCTCCTTTAGGA
>NW_004443959.1:21766739-21768621 GCF_000243295.1 Trichechus manatus latirostris | reverse complement strand
GGTGTTTAAACAATGATATGAAACTGCCATTACTAACACATCAGTTTTACTAAGAAGATGTCCACAAGTGACTTTAACTCTTTTCTCTTTTACATGTTTATCAGCAGTTTGTATTAGAAAATTGAAAACGTGCTTAACAAATATTCAGATGACACAAATAGGGAAGACTAACAGAGTGTACTTTCTGGCAGTCCTGAGGTGTTGAGGAGACAAGGATTAACCCAGCCCCTCGAGTGGAACACAGAGGCCTCACCCTAGCATCTAAGACAAACCAGAGGGAGATTGTCCTCTGCCAAACGTGCAATCCAGCGTCTAGTCGGCTCAGTCCCTGAGTGGATCAAGTGATTAACTCCCACTCTGTTTGCCTACCAGGAGAAAGGGTGAACCCTGTCTAGAAGAAAATACCATCATCCAAGACTTTTAACAATTTTTCATACATAGTCAATAAAAATTTACCAGGCATGTCAAGAGACAA
Source organism: Trichechus manatus latirostris (assembly GCF_000243295.1). Classification (NCBI taxonomy): domain Eukaryota; kingdom Metazoa; phylum Chordata; class Mammalia; order Sirenia; family Trichechidae; genus Trichechus; species Trichechus manatus. The sequence goes on along the minus strand of NW_004443959.1, from coordinate 21,768,146 downwards.
GACCATATAGCCAAATACCAAGAGAGAAAAAAGAAGGAATAGAAATATACTACGCATAGACAATATTACAGAGCCTGGATGGTGCAGTGGTTAAAGACTCGGCTGCTAACCAAAAGATCAGCGGTTCGAACCCACCAGCTGCTCCGCGGAAGGAAGATGCGGTGGTCTGCTTCCATAAAGATTTACAGCCTTGCAAACCCTACGGGGCAGTTCTGCTCTGTCCTCTATGAGTCGGAATCGATTCGACAGCATGGGTTTGGTTTCGGTCTTTTAGGAAATATTGAAGTTATGAGACAAGGAATTTAAAATAGCTATAATTCAGATATTCAAGAAAATAGGAAGAATGTGGAGAAAAAAAGAGGAAAAAGTGAAGAATTAAACCAGTAATAAAAATCTTAAAAAGCAGCCAAAGAAAAGACACATTATTTTTACAGGAGCAACCATAAGACCGTTGGTTGATCTTTCAGTAGAAATGGCAGAAACCAGTGTCTTCTTTTTACGGTTTTCCCCTTGATTTATCCTAAACACCCACTCTTATTCTTTTTTTTAATTTTTTTAGATACGTGACCAAAGTATGTCCTGCTGCTCATGCATTTTAGCTGCTTGTTATGTTTGGGAAAGTGTTTTAAAAGATCAGAACTATTCCGGCATCCAAACAGTTATTCAGGTTTCCATTGTTATTCAGCAAGTAGTGGTTTCTCGGTCCTCTTCTGAGTCTCTCTTGTAGCTTTCTATAACCCAAACATCTCATTCTAAGTATAAACATATGTTTGAAGCTTTCCTTAAGAGATGAAAGCTTATCTTTAGTTTATAAAAAAAAAAAACAACTAACATTTTTATTTATAAGTAATATTGACTTTGTTTAGGTGTCTCCAAAGATTCAGATTCAGCTGTCTTTATGGAAACCACTGAAGAACTATTTGAACAGCTTGAATCTCACAGCCTGTCTCCCTCAGATGTGTTCATTCTGGATCACATGAAAACGCTGTTACTTTTGCAAGATACTGAAAGATTGAAGAGCGCTCTGGAAATGTTCCCAGAACATTGCAGGATGCCTCCTGGTATGTACCGTACTGCTTAAGATACTCTTGTCAAGGTTTGCCTCCGAACCACTTACGCTCTACCCAAACAGTAAGGAGTCAGAAAATATGACAACACACATATGGGTTGGAAGAATAGAGTCCCGCAGAGGAATATGCTTCTTGTGTCTCTGCTTGATATAAAAATATATCACATAATATATGCATAAATATATGTACAAACTAATTTTCCAGCCTTATGAGCTGTCAACTCTCAGGGCCAAATTTTCATAAGTTTAAATGGAAACAAGAAAATTAATTTCTTCCATCTTTTTTCTTCTCCTGAGCTGGATTAGTAGAGCATACATGTTTTTTCTTTCCTCCAAGC
>NW_004443959.1:21754204-21766041 GCF_000243295.1 Trichechus manatus latirostris | reverse complement strand
TTGTGGGTCATGAGGATTATCAGTGAGCAAAGCAGATAAAGATCCTGCCTTTTGGTGTTTACGTTCTAGTGGGGGAGACAGAAAATAAGCGAGATGATAAACAAAATATGTAGTATATTTGATAGCAATAAGGCTGTGGAGAAGAAAATACAGCAGGGAAGGAGGATGTTCTGGCAGCCAAGTGCAGATGCATCTAGTCTGTTTAAGGAGTAGAAAGGAGGCATCTACTGTGAGGCACTTGAGGAGACCAGTTTGGTTGGGGCAGAGTGAATGGGGAGTAGAGTAGCTGAAGATGAAGAAAAAGAGGTGACAGGGGGACCAGATCATGTTGGGCCGTGGAGGTCATGGTGAGTTTGTTGGCTTTTACTCTAAGAGAATGGGAAATTACTGGAAGGCTTAGAGAGGAAGAGCAACATGGTCTGACTACACTTCGCAGACTCTCTTTGGCTGTTGTGTTGAGACTACATTGAAGGAGTCAAGAGCAGAAGCAGTGACCAATAAAGGGGAAACAGTGATTGTAGCTTAGACCAGGATGGTGGTAGTGGGATGGTGAAGTGCGGTCAGATTCTAGATATATTTTGTAGGTAGATTCCATAGGATTTTCTCACAGACCAAATGTGCGATGTAAGAGAAAGAGACACATTTTTGGCCTGAGCAATTGAAAGAATGGAGTACCCAATTATAAGATAGGAAAGACTGCTAGAGGGAGCAGGTTTAGGGAGAAGACACATATCAGGAGCTCAGCTTTGGGTAGGTTAAGTTTGTGATCCTTGTTTGGTAGATGTCTAGGTAGAGATTTAGAATTGTGAAAGTCTTTGGTCGCTTTGACAGAGCAGTGTTGGGGGTGGATAAGGAGGGGCAGAAGTTTTATTAGAGTGGATGCAAGAGAGAATAGGAGTAAGGACATTGGAGACTAAGTAAAGATAATGCTTTCAAGAATGTTTGCTGTGAGGGAAGAAGACGAACGAGGCTGGAGGAAGAAGTGGGGTCAAGAGGCTCTATTTTTAAGATGGGCGAAATGGCAGCATGTTTGACTGCTGATGGCATGGAGCCTGTAAGAAGGAAAAACTAAAGATGGAGCAGAGATGCAAGAACTGCTGAAGCGGTGGTGCTTTTTTGAAAATGGCAGCTGGAGCTTTTTCCGTGCTTGTATTACAGTTACTCTAAAAGGTCACTTTACTCTAGCAATCAGCACATGTTTAGTTTTTATCAGTTGAAAGGCCGATTGTATTAAGTATTTAACAAATTTAGACCTCTATAATATAATTTCCTCTCAAATTGTGCAGAATCCACTAGGTTAAACTAACGTGAGATTTTTATGAAAGATGAAAATAAATCATTCAAAAACTTTAATAAAAAAATATTTGTGTTGTGTTCCTCATACTCAAGACTTTTCTTACGCTAGCATTCTGAAATGCATCAAGAGAATATTTGGCAGCTATTGGGAATTTAGCAAAAATGCTCTCTGTTTCATATGTTTAAATCATTAGACTAGTTTTGACCACAATTACTTTAAGCAGTTGATAGACCTAAAACTTACATATGAAGCAACTTTCTGTATAAATTAATTCCCTTTTAGTGCATGTAGGATGTACATTGGAAGTTTTCCTATGGCAAGTTATTTTGTAAAATAAAATTTTATAAGCAGCAAAGACTTATTTTCAAATATTAGATATATCTTATGCCAATTTCACTTATATAGCTTTTTGAAATTGAGTTTTCTTTTTCATGAAACTAGTTTATAAAGTTTAATTGGTAGATGTGTCTCTCATTCTGTATAGGATGAGCATGAAAATCATAGCATTTGAAAAGTAGGTAGAGGGTTTTTTTCTACCTGTTGTAATTCCTTTATGTTTTTTGCTGACTGAATAATTATTTTTCCTAAATCATAGATGTTTCATTTGACTAGAATATAGATAGCCATTTCAAAAGGTAAATTCATGTGTTTTTATACTGTTGGTGCACAGCTGGTGTTCAGTAAATTGATCTCACATTTAGATATTGTATTTTATCATACATATGATATATACATGTGCTACTGTAATAATACAAAAAAAAAAAAACCATTGCCAGTGAGTCAATTCCGACTTATAGTGATCCTTTAGGACAGAGTAGAGCTACCCCCCTAGGGTTTCCAAGGAACAGCTTGTGGATTCCAACTGCTCAGCTTTTGGTTAGCAGCCCAATACTTAACCACTGCGCTACCAGGGCCCCTAAAAAACCCAGCCATTGCAGACGAGTTGATTCCGACTCCATAGCACCCTGATAGGACAGAGTAGAACTGCCCTCATGGGGTTTCCAAGGAGTGGCTGGTGGATTCCAACTGCTGACCTTTTGTTTAGCAGCCTGAGCCCTTAACCGCTGAGCCACCAGGGCTCCATCATAATAATAGCTCCCATTTACTGAATTTTTATCATGCTCCACACAACTGTGAAGGTACCCTACATATTCCCTCATTTAATCCTGGGTGGCACAAATGGTTTGCACTTGTCTACTAACCAAAAGGTTGATGGTTTGAACCCACCCAGTGGCGCCATAGAAGAAAGGCCTTGCAATCTGCTTCCATAAAGATTACAGCCAAGAAAATCCTATGGAACAGTTCTAGTCTGTAACACATGGGTTCTCCATGAGTCGGAATTGACTGGACTGCAAATTGCAATTGACTGGATTTGGTTTTGGTTTGGTATATAAGTTAAGTTTTTATTATCCACGTGTTTAGGAAACAGAGGCTTACTGAGGTCAGGTAACTTCCTTTGGGCAGAATAGAGTCTACTTTAGAAGAATCTGAAAGTCAGCTTCTCTTTGGCTCCTGCCTGGCGGCTTGGAGCCCAGGAGTTGGCAGCTGGTCCGGTCTCTCCTAGCTGTTGCCCAGGTCTCTGGACCCAGCCTGGCTTGGAAGTGAAACCTGAGCATCAGCAGCAGTCGACAAATTCCCTGAGGGAAATCCTAGGATCTGAGGTAGACTGGGAAAGATGGCGGATCAATTTTGCTCTCTTTCCCTTTAGAGCTTAGTGTGTGCTCTCTGTGACTAATAACTTTAGAAGTAGCGGAAGTCCATTATAAACTGAATTCTAGGTGACAGGATTTGAATAGTGTCTTTACAAGTTATATAAAGTCTGACATTTGAGGTGAATCTTTATTCATGGCTATAATTCTATGAAACAATAAAAAGGTTGGCAGCTGATGTCAAAGACAAACTGTCTACTTGATAGTTTGCATTTGGCTGTTTCTGGCATAGCATTGGCTTGTGTGAAGTGTGAATACCGTGGAATCACTTTATTGTACCACTGAGGCTTTACTCTTAACTTTGTTTTTTTCTAGCTCATCTTTGAGGTAACCTTCTATTTCCATTTAATTTCAGTTTGTACATTTTTTTTTTTTCCCAAACCAGATTATAAACTTGCGGTATTACCCTATGAAGTTCAGGCCTAATAGGATATATAGGGCTTATAAACAGGTAATATACAAATATTTAAAATTTATCCTCCTTTTTTGCTATATTTTTATATAACATAAGGCTCACTAGTGTGTTAAGTCACCACCAACATCATTTTTATACCAAAGTTGCATTTTAATAGGTGATTATTTCAAGATTTACTTTGGGCCCAAAGGCTAAATCTAAAAAATATAGCAAAATAATAATTTATGATTTTTTTTTTTTTTTTTTTGCTTTCCAGATCATGTCAGAGTAATCTCAACTTTCTTTAATTACTGGATTACACATATTCTTCCTCAGAGAAACAGTGAATAAAATCAGTATATCTAAGAAGAGTTAAAATTTAACAATACAAAGGAAATATGAAGTGGGCTGAGACTTAATTCCTGTGTATGAAGATGATGACATTCCCTATTTTTTCTTTGAAACCCGAAACCTGTGAACTTTGAAGACGTGTACCATATTATTTATTCATGTGTTTGTACATAGTGGGTCAGGTGTCATCTGAGACTTCAAATGAAAATTTGGGTAAAAATGAAAACTTTTTTCACTTATTTGCAATTGTAAATGTCTTGAATTAGTACATAGAGATTCTGTTTTTCTAATTCTAAAAATTGAAAATGGACATTCTGTTAAATTGAATAAACTATATAGTTTGAGGCTGTTATATTTTTGTAAAGTTTTAAATCACCTTGTATCAGAAAGTCTGCATTTTAAGAATGCTTTATGGAAATTAAAATGTTCTGGTTTAAGTACTTTGATTACAGTTGAATTTCTTCTTTTTCCTCCCTCTTCTCGACTTTGAGAATAAAAATTGTTTTTTCCTGTTTGACCTTTCTTTTCATCTTGGAAGCGGCCACTGGTTTCCACTCTTACTGTGTTTTGAAGACACCGTTCCATTGGTACGACTTTTTAGGAGGGTACTGGCTCTGTCCATGAAAATTTTTAAATGTGCATACTCTTTAGTCCATCAGTTTGACTTTTAAGATTTTTATCCTAAGGAAAAAGTCACACAAAGGTGCAAAAACAGAGGTGCTTCTTGGAGCATTGTTAGTGTAAAAAAAAAGGAAACCACCTAAATGTTTAACCTAGAAGGTTAAACAAATTATAAAATATTCACAACATGCAATAAGGTGCTGCTTTTAAAATAAATGAGATACTTCCATGGAAAGATGTTTATGACAAATTGTAAAGTGGAAAAAGAGTATCCTAATTTTTGTAGAATTTTAAAATGACCTTAATGTACATGGATGGGTAGACCCTTTCCTTTAGAGACTGTCTCAGCATAGCAGCCAGAGTGACCCTGTAACCATAAGCTGACCTGTGTCTCCTCAGCGCCCTCCATGTCCTCCTACCGCAGAGTGAAAGCCAAAGGCGTCCCTATAGCTAAACTTCATCACGACCAAAGCAGAAAGAGAAATGCCATCGCTTAGGTGAGCACAATGTCCTTAAGATAAAGAACCACCAGTTGTTAATGAGATGTACAGCCGTTCTTGGCGCTGAGACCAAATAGGAGTTGACCAAGAAGACGGCAGTCAATCTAGTGAGTAGCCTTATATGGCTGAAGGTGGTTTGTGGAGTCCTTTTTCAAAACACTGGTCCTCAGTGCTCAGGTGCTGGCATGTACCTACACCCCTCCCCCCACCAAAATAAATAAATACACCAAACTCGTTGCCATCGAGTCAATTCCAACTCATAGCGACCCTATAGGACAGAGTAGAACTGCCCCATAGGGTTTCCAAGGAGTGGCTAGTGGATTCAAACTGCCAACCTTTTGGTTAGCAACCGACCTCTTAACCACTGCGCCACCAGGGCTCCGGCATGTACCTAAGGGCAGGTCAATGAGAGAGATGCCCCAAAGTCCAGTGAGGGCCCAGCACCGTCCAGCCCTGTGCTTATCTGCATCTGTGTGGCCTTCAACCAGTTTGCCTTGAATACTTCTCACCCAAGATACCTTTTTATTACTTATTTCTCTCTCGACTCTACCCACCCCTACCCAACGAACCCTCTTTATTTTTATCCAGGTGATTCAAAGTGATACAAGTTCATGGTTTAAAAAAAAAGTATGTGAGGATTGTATTAAAAGATTTCCCACCTTACCCCTACTTCCAGATTCTATAGAGAAGCCACGTTTAGGAGTTAGTATTTTTAATTCTTCTGATGGTTGCCTCCATGGCTGAATCATACTGTATCCATTGAGTTCCATCTCGAAAGGGTGAGGCTTTAATCATAACTACTGTCCATCCCCCAATATTTTACAGTTAGATTATTTTAGCTCTTGTTGTGTGCCATTGAGTCTATTCCGACTCATGGCGACCCTGTGGGATGGGGTAGAACTGTCCCATAGGGTTTTCTAGGCTGTAATTTTTATGACAGCAGATCACCAGCTCTTTTCTCCCAGGGAGCAGCTAGCGGGTTTGAACTACCAACCTTTTCAGTTAGCAGCCGGGTACTTAACCGCTGCGCCATCCAGGGCTCCTTATTTTAGCTCTGCTCTTGTTATATTGGAGCCCTGGTGGTGAAGTGGTTAAGAACTACAGACGCTAACCGAAAGGTCGGTGGTTTGAATCCACCAACCGCTCCTTGGAAACCCTATGGGGCCGTTCTACTCTGTCCTATAGGGTCGCTGTGAGTCGAAATCAACTCCATGGCAGTGGGTTTTCTTGTTATGTTAAATAATATGCTTCAGTCCTTTGAAAATACCTCCGTTTCTGCACTGTGCCTCCCCTCTTGGCTTTCCCTCACCTCTCCTCCCTCCTTTGCATGTCCCATCTGTCTGCTGTATTTTCAGTTTGTCATAGTTGATAATGATCACACTCTGGTCAATAATTAACTGAAATTATTCTTCTTCTGTCTATAGGCTGACTTTAAAATGTTGAAAGCAATAAAAAGCACTGCCCTTGTAAATACTGTTCAATCCAAGGCCCAGAAGTAAGATCAGATGACAGCTTTTTGTTGGTGGGTTTTATATCACTATCCGAGCCACTGAGCAAGAAATACTCCTGGGACGGAGGTCTCTTCGACATGCTCACGTGTTCAGAATCATGCCCCATGTTTGTGTGTTTGCTTCATATTTGAACTGTGACTTGTCTGTACAGTGTTTAGACTCTTCCCTCTTACTCCTACTTGCCATTAGTGGCACCAATAGGCTGTGAAGTAATCACTGTCACCGTCTCGTTTATGCCCATGCTGTCTCAGTTACCTAGCGCTGCCCTAACAAAATATACCACAAGTGGGTGGCTTCAAAGAACAAAAATTTATTTTCTCACAGTGCTGGAGGCTAAAAGTCCAAACCAGGGTGTCAGCCATGTTGGTTCCTTCTGCAAGTCTCTCTCCTAGTTTCCGGTGACTGCCGGCAATCCTGGGGATTTCTGGGCTTGTAGATTCATCTGCTGCCGTCTTCACATAGCAGTTTCCCCTGGTGTTTATCTATTCCGCCCTTTTTATGAGACACCGCTTAGAAGGGGTTAGTTTAGGAGCCTCCCTACTCCAATGTGGTCTCATTAACAGAAGCAGACGCCTATTTCACAACAGGGTCATGTTTACAGGTACGGAGGTTAAGACTTCAACATTTTAGGGGGGGATGCAATTCAATCCATAGCGCACGTGGAGTAGCTGTCTGGTAAAACAAATAAGAAAGCCTGACACAGGCAGTGAGGTTGATGTGCATTTCCCTGAAAGGCAGTAGGTTCTGCAGTGCCCAGATATTTCTCAGGCCAAAAAAATTCAGTAACAAACCCCTTTTTAATAATCCAAACCCTTTGGCCACTGCATAAGACACTTTGATACTTCTCCCGAAAGCAGAGGTAGTGATACCGGATATAACACCACTCCAAATGTACGTAGAGCTGTTCTCCCAATACCTTTTATGTTGGAGAGGGCCATAACCACTCAACCAGGAGTGGCATGTAGTTCAGCCTCACCTGGACCTTCTTTCCCACAGGGTAGGACTCCAATACATCATTGATCCTCTCGTTCTTTTGGATGCGATCAATGTAAGCACACAGCAGTCCACCTCAATCTCCTCTGTTACCCTACTGCCTCCTTTTTCATTGATTTAACTTTCTTTAAACTAAGCTTGTCTTGTTTTCTGTGTCCAATAAAAAAGAGCACCTTTCTGATCAAGACTTGTAAGCACTGTTTCTTTTCTCCTGAGGCTTCTAATTTCCTTCTTAATTGATGTGCGTTCTTGTTTTTCTCTAAATTTTCCAGCATGAGACTCATGACCACTATTGAATCTACTTTCCTCCCAGTAACACGCCTTCTTTGACCGTTTGACCTACAGTAAAAAATAAATAAAAAACATTCCCGAGAGGTTGATTCCAACTCATAGCAATCCTATACGATAGGGTAGAACTGCCCCATAGGGTTTTCAAGGAGCAGCTGGTGGATTCGAACTGCCAACCTTTTGGTTAGCAGCTGTAGCTCTTAACCACTGCATAACCAGGATTCCTTGGCCTGCAGTAGGGAACTGTTATTCTCATAGCCCTCTACACAGTTTCACCTTGGAATTTCCCTTTAGTGCTAGTAGTTTCTTGGGTAGAAGCACTCTACGGGGTCTGGGGTCTCTACCACCTACCTGCTTCATTGTTTTGCACTCTCATTTTACTGCTCAAATGACTTCCTTAGAAATGGCACATGGGAAATAAATGTTTGGGGTCATTGAATGTCTGAAAATGCCTGTATTCCACTCCAAGTTTAATTTATCATTTGGCTGGACATAAAATTCTAGATTGGGTTTATTTTTCCTCAAAATTTTAAGGTAGTTGCTCTAATTATCTTCTAGCATACAGGGGGGTTGATGAGAAGTCTGATATCAACCTAATTTTCAACACTTTGTAGATGAACTGTTTTTTTTTCCTCACTGACATCTGTTAGAATAAAAACCAACCAAACCCGTTGCCATCAAGTCGAGTCAATTCCAATCATAGCAACCCTATAGGACAGAGCAGAACTGCCCCATAGGGTTTGCAAGGAGTGGCTGGTGGATTTGAACTGCCCACATTTTGGTTAGCAGCCGAACTCTTAACCACTGTGCCACCAGGGTTTCCACTGTTAGAATAGTCTTTAAATTTTTGTTGTTAGTTGCCATTGAGTTGGCACCAACTCATGGTGACCCCATGTACAACAGAATGAAATGTTGCCCGGTTCTGAGCTATCTTCATGATCACTGGTATCGTTATCTAAAGAATAGTCTTTAGATCCTTAGTTTACTGAAATTCTGTGTGTGACTGGGTACAGGCCTTTTCTGTTTTCTTCTAGGCACTCAGAGGACCCTTACGTTCTGAAAACTTGTCTCCCTTTAGCACAATGAAAACGTCTTGATTTCTTTGCTAACTCCTGCCACCACCACCACCACCACCACAATTTTCCGTCTACATTCTTACTTGTTTTCTTAACATGTTTATTGATTTATTTCATCGGTTATAGGTTTTAATTTCCAGAGTTTTTTTTTTCTTCTTTGTAGTATTCTCTTCATTTATAGATGCCATATCTTTCTAAATCTCTCTAAAAATCTTCATTATCAATCCATTTTCTGCTGCCCTTGGCACCTTCACTCTACACTTGAGGCCAAAGCCTCACTAGTGTTCTGCTGGAAAATCGGCTCCCGCTGCCACTTCTGCCATTTTGTACCTTTACTCTGACTTCTGACTTCCTCTGTTGAATGATCCATCAGTATCCTTCTATATGCTTCCCATCTTCAAAGACATAGTTAATATCTCTCATTCATTGATAAAACCCCCACCCAAATCCCTATCTTTTCCATTCTCTTGGCTGCTATGGGTTCATTTCCTTTTTCACATTCTGTCATTTCAATGAGACCTGAAGGATTAGAGGAGGGATGGTGTTTGCTGGATGTGTAGATTCTACCATCTTGAATCAGAACCTCTGACAAATTCTGAGGAATAGTGAATTTGAGATGTTACCTGGCAAATACCAAAAGGATGCTTTTTATTACCTGATAAGGGACCATATTAACATTCTTTGTGAAACTTGAAGAACTTACCAAGGCCAAGTACTTGATGAGATAGCCTCTTCTTAGAAATAAATAGAAGTACTTTTTCAGAAAATTGTTGACTATCTACTATACAGTTGAAATGTGTGATTCAAGTCTCAGACCCTGACTTCTGTTATAGAATTGGTATTGTTCAGTGGGTGATGATATGTGAAAACTGCCCAGAACTGATTGTGCCCTTTAGATATATCATAAAATCTATAATTTTATGCTTGGAATTCTAAGAACAGCAGATTCATAAGGACAGCAAATGGGGACTTAAGAAACTGCCTAATCCATCGTTCTCCAACAGTGGCAGTGCTCCAAACATGAAGCTTCAAAAGAGAGGAAAGGAAATCTTAAGCATGTATCTCCATTGCTTTCCGGTTGGTCTGCTTCCCACTCATCATTTCCCTCCTGGTTGCTTAGAAGACATCTTTTCCACTAATGAGAACCTTTTGAAAGCAGGGTGAAAGAAAGAATCATTAGCAGTTCTAGAGATCAATTAATTTGTTACCAGTTGCTGTGTAACACTCCAAGCTTAATGAAGGTTGACAAGCAAAACAGCAAATCAGGACTTGATACTATAAAGTATTCCCACTGCACTCTTGGTGCTGTCTCTTTGAGAATGAAATTATCCTGGGCAAAACGGGTTTCATTTTGTAAATAAACAAGTGCATAGTTTTATATAACTGGAACAGGATAAAGCAGACACTCAAATGAGGTATCTTGGCAAAATGCCACACCTGGAAGTTGGAACTACAAGAAAACATCAGTGTCCCACATTCTGGATAGCCTTCATCTCGTTTCCCTCACTTTTGGAAAGATGTAGTCTGCTGTGGCATATCCTACCTACCTGTCTTCTTCCTTCTCTTACCTCTTAATACATAAATCAACATGGGATATCAGAGTTGTCAGAGACCTTGGGAATCATGTTTTCACTTATCTTAGTTACCTAGTGCTGCAGTAACAGAAATACCACAAGTAGGTGGCTTTAAAGAACAGAAATTTATTTTCTTACAGTTCTGGAGGCTCAAAATCCAAATCAGGGTCTTGGCCACTTCGAATTCTTCCTTGTCAGTAGCCCCAGGTGTTCCCTGGTTCCTTGGCTATCCTTGGCTTGTAGATGATAGTCACATGGTGTCTCTCTTCACCCATGTGTGTGTCTCTATGTCTGGTCTGGTCTTTTTATAACTCAGAAGTGATTAGGTTTAGGATCCACCCTACTCTGGTATGATCTCATTAACATTACAAAAGAAAGCCCCTATTTCCACAAATACAAGGGCCAGGAGTTCAACACACATTTTGGGGGGATACAGTTCAATCCAAAACACCCTGAGCTCATCCTACAGACCGTCCCATGGTCATACAACACCAGGTAACACATCAGTTTCCTGATTCCCTGCTTCCATTTAAGAGCTTCCTGGATGTGCCTCAGGGAAACTTGGCCTTCTAACAAACCAGGTTGGAATCCTCCAGTTTAAAGCACCTTTTAATTAATAATACATTTTTGCCAATATAAAAATAAACTAAATATTGACAAATCTATAATTTTCTTATGAATTCTGAACATCTAATTTGTGTCTCCTAATTATGAACAATTTATATCTTTTTTCATTCCCCGTAAATTAAAATACTATTGATGGAGTGGGAAAAAAACCTTCTAATTTGTAGGTCAGATTTTTTTTTATACTTTAATTGATTTCTTTCTGTTCTCAGTATAGAGTTCCTTGAAACTCTATTCCTCTTTCTATAATCTTGTTCGGTTTTACTTTGTGACACCCTGTCCATCCATTTACCTGACCACACCCAGAACACACAGAAGAATTGGGATATAATTAGGACTGGTGAGGTGATTAGGCTTTATTGGTTTTGTGTACCCCTCTAGTTCCAAAAAGAAAAATGCCTCCTTTAGAAAAGAAAAACAAATGAACCTTGTCTCTAGTATGTCAGCATAAATATAAGAATCTTGTTTATACCACTGTGATTGAAGTTGGATGATAATTAGATCAATTTATCTTTTACTATAGTGCAAAAATATTCAGTTCATATAATTTATTTTCTCTAAACCATATCAATCAAGACAAACAGAGAAGGAAGCTCTCAAGAGATGTGAGGGATTTTTATTAGGTTGATAATACGAAGACCATTGTGCCGGAAGAAAAACAAGATAGTATTTTCTAAGCCCATCAGCGCTCTACTGCAATCCTGTGATCTTGGTATTAGGTTTCCCAGCAACTTGAAGTAGTGAGAGCGCATATGCATGCAAGTCTCCCTCTGCTTTGTTCCCCTGGCCCAGTTGCTGCAATGTTTGCAGTGTTTCAGGGGAAAAAATATGTCCTGAGTTGACCTCCACCCAATGACCGCTATATCGATACTGGATTTCTCTTTGTCCAGCTCTAGCTT
>NW_004443959.1:21750895-21751929 GCF_000243295.1 Trichechus manatus latirostris | reverse complement strand
CTTTAATGTGGGAACACAATGCTCAAGACAATAAACAGCTCTGTCATTTCAAATGGTTTACATAAGTGTGTGTGCTCACTATTTTTTAAGATTGATTATGTGCCATTTTGAGGAATCACGCTTGAGAATAATCATGCGTCATATTCCTAGTAATAAAGACCAAAAATGCATCACGAGTGGAAGCATTTCTTTAAAGTGCTGCACAGTGTATTCTCTTTGCTAGGTTTGATCTACTCTGGAGGGAGCATAATGGCGTGACAGTAGCAAAGAATCTGTCACCAAAACACCTGTGTTCAAATTTCAGCTCTGCTGTTCGCTGATTGCACAATCGCAGGTGAGTCACTTAATTCCTCCAATACTTGCTCTCCTTGGATCTATAAAACGGCAGGAAGAAAGCTTACCTGTCTCTCTATTCTGGTTCTCTGGCAGGAAACAGTAGAAACGGACTCTAAGTTAAACAAAACAGAAAAACATTGGAAGGCCATGGGGTAGTTCATAAAGTCAAAGAAAAAAAAGTGAGGACTCGGCTACCAAAAAGACAGAAGCAGGTGTTCTGAGGGCAGGTAGCGGGGCTAGCCCTCCAAGAACCTCCCTGCAGGAACAATGAGCTTCAAAGGATTCCAGGCTTTGCTTGTCTCTGCCAAATTCTAATTCCAGTGACTGTGGTTCTGAACCTCTGCTGGGCTCATGTGCCCACAAATTAGTTGAGGAAAAGTGAGCTACTTTTAAGTGACAGAACCATCCAAAATAAATCTATAGCTCGGGAGTAAGATGGCAGCATAAGCAGCTGTATACTTTTGTACCCAGACAGACAGGCAGACAGACAGACAGAAACACACACACACACACACACACACACACACGCCGCAACTGGCAAAATCATCAGAACTCTGGAAACCAAAGAGTTACAGCAAATAAGTGAATAAGCTGAATCAAGAAAAAGCAACATACAAACAGTGGGGAAACTTTGGTTTTTTACCCACCTGCCCCTGCTCCCTCCCCTGCTCAGCAAGGCTGTGTTAAAGCAGCCTGCA
>NW_004443959.1:21710967-21734383 GCF_000243295.1 Trichechus manatus latirostris | reverse complement strand
TCTTCCTCCAATCCTGATGCCATGTTCTTCTTCATATGGTCCAACTTCTCGAATTATTTACTCAGCATACAGATTGAATAAGTATGGTGAAAGGATACAACCCTGATGCACACCTTTTCTGACTTTAAACCATGCAGTATCTCCTTGTTCTGTTTGAAGGACTGCCTCTTGATCTACGTACAGGTTCCTCATGAGCACAATTCAGTGTTCTGGAGGCTAGTAGTCTGAATTCAGGGTTTCAGCAGAGCCGTGTTCTCTCCAGAGGCTCTAGGAGAAGATGTTTTCTCTCTGCTCTCCTAGCTTCTGGTAGCCCCGGGCATTCCTTGGCTTGCAGCTGCTGCTCCCTAACTCTGTCTGCTTCTGTGTCTCTTCTCCTCTTTCAGAAAGACACCACTCTGGTTAGATCAGGACCCACCCTACTCAGGTATGAACACATATTAAAACTCTTTGGTTACTATTTGTGTAACTGTATACCAGCCACTTTTTATGCCTCTGGACCTAGCAGGTAGTATGTTATTCTGATTGTAAGGCATTTAGCGTCAAGGTGGGTCCCTTTTGAAATGCGTGAACCTCAGCTGACCTGAGTTGGAGCCTTCTTGTTGAACTTTCTATTAGGTGATTCTTCCTGCATGTGTTAGTTTTGTAAACTTTTGCCTTTTTTCCCTTTGTTTCTGTGAGATAAGGCTTGCCAGCATAATTATGGCTTTCCTGTGTGATAGTTAGGGAGCCCTGATGGGTTTGTTTTGGTTTTTCTATGTCATATTTTGAAAACCAGAGGTTCCCCATGTAACTAATGCAAAGGCGCTCGTAATGAACTGTTTCTCTCTTATTGGTATATTGTCACACTACAGATCGGTGGCACCACAGTGCCACTTGCCTTATTGGTGGCTTGTATTACCAGAACATATATCTCAAAATCCATACCTCTTATAAAAAATTCCATACTGGTCTTTGACTCAGCATACCACACTTAGTGAAAATACATAGCATAAAGAAAAAAAAAGAAAAAAAGCAATGAAAGGGTTAAACTGCACAGCATTTTCAAAGACCCTATTTCCAAATAAGGTCATTTGCACAGGTACCGTGGGTCAGGACTGCAACATAAATTTTGGGAGGACCCAATTCAATCCCTAACGCCGCCTGGAAAGAGTGCTGTCTTAGAAGAGAAAAAACCAAACCGACCACCACCACCAACAAAGGCCTTTCCTGACCATAAGGTCAGCCCCATGGCCCAACCACAGGGTCAGCCCCCATGGCCCAACACATTGCACTGGGAAGGGGCAGGAAGTTGAGACAAGAGACAGGATGTCCAGTCCTGGTTCTAGAACAGTCTGGCTGTAAACTTGAACAAATCTCTTTACCTCCCTGACCAAAATATCCTTTTCGTTTGCCTGTTAGCTTCCACTCTTGATCCCATTTTCCCTTCCTAACAGCACCCAGGTTCCTCCCTAGGTACCTTTCCGCAAGCCGACTGTGCATGTCATTCTGCGGAAGCTGGTCCCTTCCTCTGACCACCCCATTTCTTCCCAAGATTTTTCTGACCACAAGTGAATGCAGCCCTAGGGTCAGGTTGAATTAATTTAACACTAATATTTAACGGACCTTATCTGTTAATATAAGAATACTAATCTTTTAAAAGAGAAAAATTAATAAAAATACACCCAAAAGTGAAGCATTACTATTTAACATAGAGTATAGTATGCTGTGGGGAGCCCTGGCTGCTCAGTGGTTAAGCGCTTGGCTGCTCACTGAAAGGTCAGCTGTTCCAACCCACCAGCTGCTTCGCAGAAGAAAGATGTGGCAGTCTGCTTCCGTAAAGATTACAGCCTTGGAAACCTTATGGGGCAGTTCTACTCTGTCCTACAGGGTCTCTATGAGTCGGAATCTACTCGACGGCAGTGGGGGTGCTAACCTAAAGGTTAGTGGTTTGAACCCATCTGGTGGCACAGTGGGAGAAAGGCTTGGGATCTGCTTCTGTAAAGATTACAGCCACGAAAACCTACCCAGTGTTTCCATGAGTAGGCAACTGGTGACCAGAGAGGCTCGGTGGCTTGCTTCAGGTCACTCAGCTCTCATTCAAGGTAGACAGTGAGACAAGGGAAGTGCAAATGAGAACATACAGGTGACATGTTATCAGGATTCAGGTAGAGAGACGTTACCTTTGGAGGAATCAAGAAAGGAAGACAAGATCATAAAAGGTGGCATTTGAGCTGCTCCCTAAAAGACAGATAGATAGGATTAGTACATCTGGAAAGATAAGGAAGGATGCTGGGAGGTGCTAGAGGACGTCAAAGAAGGTATTTTGACATTTGTCACCTGTTTCTGAATAATTTTCTTACCTGCACCAACGAGAGGATCTTTCAATCAGCAGCTATACTGTTTACTCACAAAAGTTAACATACTTTTGATGGAAATTATCCCTAAGAATATCTCCTCTTCAGATTTAATCACCACTAGCCTTGCTGAAAATGTGCCTGTCCTAAAATAATAAATGTTTCGTTAAGGGATTAGAACATTAGAACGTTCAGACATGAACGCAGACAGTAATTGATGGCAACTACAAGGAATCAACCATCCAAGACAATTACCAAAGAACAAACACCAAGTAAACATGCCTGCAAAAATCACAAGAATGGCCTCGTATATTCATCTTCACAAACTTAGCAATAAAATCTATTTTTCTTGTCTGAATGATGTTTTCATTTCAAATTTAGGTGCTCATCAGATTTTAATTTATATTTGTCATACAGAATAAAGAGGACAAAGGGAACCAATATCTACTGAGCACCTGCTATGTGCCAGGCATCTGATGAAATCGTTACACGATCTTTTTATTCTCACAAGAACCCACTAAGGTTTTAATAGTTGTCATCCCCACTTTACAGAACAAAACATATTTGCTTCACCTTAATTAAAGTCACTATCACCCACAAGGAATAAATGTGTTAGCATTCCCACCACTAACACCTAGTGATTATCATTTCTTATAAACCAGAAAAATCAAACCTATTGTTGTTGAGTTGATTCCGACTCCTAGTGACCCTATAGGACAGACAGCGGTTGGTAGAATCAAACTGCTGACCTTTTGGTTAGCAGCCGATCTCTTAACCACTGTACCACCAGGGCTCCATCATTTCTTACAGAGGTATGTACTAAAGTTGGCCTCAACAATTCACCAGTTGTTTTTGTAGCTGCTTCTGAAAACAGCCAGTGGTGAATATATGCAGACCCACAGCATTACCCGCCTGATGGCGATGATGTAAGCCTCAGGGAGAGTGGGCACACAGCACATGTGATTTGAACAGCACCATACATGCACGTGATGTGCTTAGTCTTGGAACGCTATCTCTTTCATTAGCAATCTTAGGTAGAGCAGGCAACATGCCGATTTTTCCATACAAACACTGAGATCCTGAGATGTGCAGTTACTACCCCAAGGCCAGCGTGCCTAGGATGAAGTTAGGCCTGGAACTCACTTCTTTCGCAGAGTCCAATGTCATTCTCTCCACCCATCACCTTCTCTGCTCTTTGTTTTACCTGTGAAGGTAATGGCCCACCTCAGCCTACCCAGTAGTGGGTTCTAAAGGCCTTCAGCTGGCAGGCCTGGATTGGCTCCTCCAGCAAGAGGGGTTTGCTGCTTCAAGGTGGTTTCAGTCCCAGAGAGTTGTCTTAGTCATCTAGTGCTGCTATCACAGAAATACCACAAGTGGATGGCTTTAATAAAGAGAAATTTACTTTCTCACAGTGTTGTAGGCTACAAGTCCAAATTCAGGGCATCAGCTCCAGGGGAAGACTTTCTCTCTCTGTTGGCTCTGGAGGAAGGTCCTTGTCATCGGTCTTCCCCAGGTTGAGGAGCTTCTCAGTGCAGGGACCCCGGGTCCAAAGGATGTGCTATTCTCCTGGCTCTTGTTTCTTGGTTGTATGAGGTCTCCATGTCTCCCTGCTTGCTTCTCTCTTTTATATTTCAAAAGAGATTGGCTTAAGACAAAATCCAATATTGTAGATTGAGTCCTGCCTCATTAACATAACTGCTGCTAATCCCATCTCATCAACATCATAAAGATAGGATTTACGGCACACAGGAAAATCACATCAGATGACAAAACGGTGGACAATCACACAATACAGGGAATCGTGACCCAGCAAAATCGATACACATATTTTTGGGGACAAAATTCAATCTATAACAAGAGTCCTCACACCCACCAAGCTACAACCTTTCTTCAAAGCCCAATGTGCTTCTCTGTTCCTGGCTTACCCTCCTGGTCCCTGATGGGTCTGGAGTTGGGCCCTGCTGGGCTGGCACCTGAGAGCTCAGAGCCCCTACCTCCCTCTCTCCTCAAAGGAGGTATCCTGGTCAATGAGAACACACGGGCCAGCACCCCAGGCCCAGACATTCCTGCGGCACATAGTCGCCTCGCCCAGAGGTTTCCAGGCTTTTGCGCTCACCTTCAGATTGGGTCCCTCACACAAGAGCATAAGCTTGGATAAACTCAATCATTCATTCGTTTGTTCATTTACTCTGTCACCCATTCAAACAATATTTTCTGAGTGCCCAGTCTGTGCCAAGCCCTGTGCTGGAATTGAAGCTACAAATGTGACCGAAGACAGACATGGTTCCTTATCTCATGATGCACACAGGCTGGTGGGAAAGACAGACCTGAAAAAAGTTACCCTTGTAGATTCGTTGTAATTTTGATAAGTGCCGTGGTGAAAATTTTTAGGCTGTTATGAGATTCTTTCAGGGAACTTTTTGGATACGGGCCCCATCTCTGACTGTCCCCTACCCATATACGGTGAAACCTGTGAGAGCCGAAACTCGACAGGGCTGCCTTGTTTTTCTGGGTCTTGATGGTTTTCCGCCTTTGACAGGGTTCTTACTAGCACCCTCTACTGAGAATCCTACCTCATTTTAGTTCTGAGTCTTCCTTCTCTGACGGGTTGCTACCTATACAGGTTTTGGCTTTCACAAGTTTTATCAATTTATTATCACTCAGGGATTCAGAAAGTATTGAACACCTGTTAGATACTGAGGATACAATAAAATGTCAATCTTTGCTCTCAAGGAGTTTATAGTCCAGTTTCTGCTCTGGGGCCAGCCTGCTACCATGCATCACAGGGATAAATAAGCCAAAACTAGAACCCCGAGTGAATTTACAAGAGTAAGGAGGGGTGCACCTACAGGAAAAATCAGTAGCTGACAATGTACAGTGATTTAAAGGGCCTCAGTAAGTGTTTCCACCCAAAGGCTCGTCGATGCACTCTGCAGCCCAGCAGGGGCCTGACAGGTTAATCACTGCATGTACTTTTTTCAGCGAAAGATAGATGAAGGCTGCGAAGCAGATTGATTTTAAAGGACTTGCCACTGAGAAAGCTCTCAGCAGCGAGGGTAAAATCCATGTGAAACGATGCACAGTCATAAGCAGAAAATAGGCCACAGAGCCAGAGGGAGCCAAGAAGACCACCACTCACCGCAAACTGGACAAGCCACAGAAACCCGTGGGAGAGGCCAGGTGGTGGAGCAACTCTGAAGCGCCATGTATCATGGCGGATGATGAGAACATCAGGGGAGCCGGGAATCCAAAACCAGGCTTCCAGACTACAGAGAAAAAGCAAAGGGGAGACGGGAGAGTCAAAAGGCAAATAATCCTGTAGCTTGGTGGCCACCACGGCCTGCCACTGAAGCTCTGGACCCACCTCTAGGATTCTATTAATGGCATCCTAGCTACAGCCCAGAAACCCTGGTGGTGTGGTGGTTAAGAGTTCAGCTGCTAACCAAAAGGTCGACAGTTCAAATCCACCATGCCCTCCTTGGAAACCCCATGGGGCAGTTCTACTCTGTCCTATGGGGTCGCTATGAGTCAGAATTGACTTGACGGCAATGGGTTTGTTTGTTTTTTTTTAGCTATGTCCCAACCGTAGGAGTTCAGATACACAGTAGAGGCTCAAAAACTTATGTTTAAGACTTTCAAGTCATATTTGTCATAGAGAATACTACAAGCAATGTAAAATGTACAAGTTAAGAAAGTAAAATATTACCCCCCAAAATCCACTGCTCAGAAATAATAATTAAATTTGCTGAACATCATTATAGGCGTTTAGAGAGACGGGAGCATGGATAGATGATGGCTAGACAGACGACAGATAGAGGTCAGGAAGAATTTTATAATAAAAAGAATCAAAGATGTTCTTTAAAACTAAACGGAATTACATTTAATTTTACTTGAATTTAGCAAGCACATTGTCACTTGTTCAAGGAAAAGAAACCAAAATGAAATTGAAGGATTTGCCGAACTTCACAGAAATATTTCTTCACCAAAAGAAATTGCAGTTCCTAAAGGTTCCTTGCAGTAGTTTTCGTTGGGATAGCTGAGCCTCCCCCGAGGGGAGTTTTGTAAATTTGGGGGGACATTTTTGGGGATCACAATGGTTGGGTGGCCCAGGAAACCAGTCACCTGTCAGCTTGCAGGGCAGTTCTGTGTGACAGAGAGTTTTCCCTCGTGCCAGTGACCTTCAAATGTTCCACCTAACATTCACGTAGGTGAAGACCTTGTTTATAATAATCTCAGCTTAGAACAAAGTCTGCTTTACGTATAAACAAAAAGCAGTCTTTAGTCCATTTTAATATTCATTGACTATTTTAGGAATACACCCGTCTGTTTATTAATTGGGAGATTACAGTGCAATGAACCCTGTGAACGCTGGCACTCAGTAGGGCGGTCTGCTTTTTCTGGGTCTTGCGAGTTTTCCGCCTTTGACAGGGTGCAGTCTTACCACTTTGCTATCGCTCGTTTTAGTGGAAAGTATTTGAGTTTTTCTCCTCTGACAGGTTCCCACCTTACACAGGTTCAGCTGTCGTGGGTTTTCCTGTACTTGGTTTTGTATTAAGTCTGCTCACCTTTTCAGAAAACTACATCACCAGTGGCAAAGCCATTCATGTCACGTGAGTCATCAACATCATAGGCCATTGAAAGTGGGGAAAATACTGAGAGAATATAGCAAAAATGAATAAATTATTGTGGCACAGTCCCAAGGACAAACATCACGGATTTCATACCAAGTTGTACATACCTCGTGTAACATTAAATGCCCACTAACTACTTTGCTTAAGATCTCACTCTTCATTCACTGAGGGCCGCTTCAAGGATCCGGCACCTTGAGGAAGCAGGGCCTCTGTGTTGTGGTTTAAAAGAAAGTCTATTTTTCGGCAAAACTCACCACAGTGAAAGTCACCAGTCACACCCCGTAGTCAGTACCGCATAGATGCTGAAAACTGATTGTGAACGAAGACCGACCGTGAAGAAGAACTCAAGGGCCAAATGGCTGCCTCTGAAGGACAGAACACAGGACTGCTTTGTTACATCTGTGACTTTGCCAGCACACCTAGGCCACAGTTGAAATTCTGCAAGGAAAATCTCTTCAAATGCTTTGAAAAGTCTGTCGATATTCCCTTTCCAGGTTATCTGTCAGCCTGAAGAATCTCCAAACGTGAGACCCAAGGACCATACGAAAATCTGCTGTATCGAATAAACACTCCATTTAAACTATTGTTACATAAAAGATGATTTTCATAGCCTTGTCATTTGGCTAAGGTATGCTTTGGCAAACTAATTAAAGAAAAATGAGAATCAACCTCACGCTCTGTTCATTAGTAAAATCTGGCCCAGATTTTAATTATTCAATTGAACTTCGCTCAGTACGTGCAGAAGATATGACAGGTGGCAAAGAACAGAAATACAGTTTCCCCTTCCAAAACGTAGATGTGTGAGCAAGGCAGGCCAGGGGCTTGAGGGGTGAAGAGATCAGAAGGTGCAATCCGGGGAAGGTCAGTGTCTAAGGACGAGGCAAAGGAAGGACAACAATACAATGAAACTGGGAAACAGTAATTAGAGGAAAGAACCTGCTGGAGAGAACTGTGCCTCCTGAGGTAAGACAGAGGGGGTTGTGAGAAGAACGAGGTGGTTAGCAATGGCAAATGGTCAGAGATCAGGCAGGACGAGATCTACTACGAGGCTCCCAGTGCTTCTCGACACTGGACTCGGTGATGGCGCCTCTTTACACTGCTTCAGCGGTGGGAGCTTTGTCACTTATCCTAGAGCCTGCCCCCCTCCCTGGGGACAGCAGGATGCTCAGCATGACCACCCAGGTGAGCTCACTCCTGCCATGCTGGAGGAACAAGACCAACAACACTGAGAGAGAAGGTGCAGTTAGGTCTTCGTTTTCTCCTGCCTGTTGGCCATTGTACTTCTGTTTTCTGAAATATGAGAACCTGCCCCTTTTGGACCATCAGAACATAGTATCTGAGTGAGGGTCACTCTGTCGCCCAGCTCTCTCTCTCTTCCAGTCATCTGGGAGATAAATGAAAAAGCGAAGAAGAACAGCAAGTAGTGTGGTGAGAGGCTGGGACTTCCCAAACGACATGTCAGCAAGAAATGCCTTGTGATGAGAAGTGGATGATGAATTTCAACTTCAAATTCATTCCTGTCTGCAGAGTAAATGTTGTTGTTGGTTACCGTCAAGTCAGCTCCAACTCATGGTGACCTCAAGTGCAACAGAGTGAACGTTGCCAGTCCTGCACCATCTTCACGATTGTTGGTGTGCTCGAGTCCATTGTTGTGGAATTTGTGTATTTTGAGTGCCTTCCAACCTGTGGGACTCATTTTCCAGCACAATATCAGGGAATAGTCTACTGTGATCTATAGGACCTTCACTGGCTACTTTTTGGAAGTAGATTACCAGGCCTTTCTTCAGAGTCTGTCTTAGTCTAGAAGGTCTGCTGAAACCTGTCCACCATGGGTGACCCTGCTGGCATTTGAAATACTGGTGGCATAGATGCCAGCATGACAGCAACACACAAGCTTATAGACAGGCGGAGGCAACGCAAATGGTCTCTGTTATCTACACCAAAGCTTCTTCAGTAAATGTCAGTTGCCAACAGCAGCCTGTGCCTTGGGAGGCTGAAGACCTACAGTCTGTGTTCTAAGCCAAGGTAACTTGGGCACAGAGAAGAACAGCAGTGGCTGAAGCTGAGAGGGAATTAGGTGCCCAGTGACAACAAGAAGACAGACTGCAACATGAGCTGTTCTGAAGATGTCTTCAAACATCCATGGAAATACGGAAGAAGGGCTCGTCCTGGACTTTCCATGTATATGGTATAGTGGGCTGAGATTACATTTGGATACTGAAGCCAAGGGCAAAAGCTTGGAGGTTTTAGGTACAGAGTTCTTAGGCAGAGAATCCTAAAAGGAGATGAGACGCAGACATATAAAAGCATCCATGATTCTGAGAAAGAAGCAGCCAGCCAGCCAGAACCCTGGGAAATCACTGCTAAGTGGAAGGGAGAGGGGAGGAAGGGAGGGAGAGAGAGCTGTCCAAACTTTTCCACAACTTATCTCCACAATGGGAAGCTCACTTCAGAAGCAATGGGGAATTGCTGGCAGAAGATTTTGAAAAAGACACTCACGCAAATAAAGGATAATTGGGCCCTCGGGAAGAGAAACGAAGGACTAGCAGGCAGAATTCCCTCTGGTTTTTTAAAGTTGTGAGCAGCTGGTTACGTTATAGGAACAGCGGAAAAAGACTGGGAGAACGTGAACGGAGCATTGACAAGCAGTTAAACGTACAACAAAATTTATCTGACACATGCTAATGATATGCACGCTAATTACAGTGCATATGGTAATGAGCCACAAATGGTAATTCTCATAAATGACTGTAATTAGTGTAACTTTTACTTAGTCGGGAGCCCTGGTGGTGTAGTGGTTAAGAGCTCGGCTGCTAACCAAAATGTCGGCAGTTTCAATCCACCAGCCATTCCTTGGAAACTTTGTGGGGCAGTTCTACTTTGTCCTATAGGGTTGCTATGAGTCGGAATCGACTCGGCGGCAACAAATGCTTTGGTTTTGGTTTACTTAGTCCAAGTTTTCACTTTTTCCCATCTTCTCATAGTTTACAGGAGCCCTCATGGCGCAGTGGTTAAGAGATTGCCTGCTCACCAAAAGGTCAGCAGTTCGAATCCACCAGCTGCTCCTTGGAAACCCTATGGGGCAGTTCTGCTCTGTCCTATAGGGTCGCTATGAGTTGGATTACACTTGATGGCAATGGGTTTGATTTTGGTCATGGTTTATAACTAAACAAAGCAATAGAAGTTTTTCCTGATACCCATCTATAGTTGAATCCTCATGAGACATACACTGACACACGATTCTTACTCAGTAAAAGACAGACTGTGTTTATTAAGCTCTTACTGTGTGCGGGGCTCTCTGCGGAGTGCACAGTAGGAGGAGGTGGTAAGTAAGCTCTCTGTTGAGATAATGAGGATGGAGAGACGGGATGCCTTGTGGTTGTGTGTGCTCTGGGCAAGGAACTGAGCCCCTCCAAGCTCTGCTTTTCTCATCCCCCTGCCCTTTAGCATTGTCAGATGAAACAAATTAATCAAAGTGCAGTAACATTCTCAATTTGACTGGACATTTTTACCATTTTATTTCTTTGTAAAGTTTTTATCAATGGCAAGCAAAAACTTGAGCGAAAGTTGAAAAGGCGGCTAATGTGAGGTATGAAAATAAACATAGAAAATATTTGACCTTTGATCAAAATGTATTTGGCTTGCATATCAGGGACTGAGGAAGAGCTCCGGACATACTCTTAGCAAGCTGAAGAATCGCCTATACTAACTCACAAGCGCATTTTATAAATGAGCGTCACTTCCCACGGAATCACCCAACTGTGACAAAAGAAATAGACTATTGTAAACGATTGTGCCTCCCCCCGCCAAATGTTTAAACCTATTTTTAACCTAATAGGCCATTTTTAAATGGAGGTTTACACTAATTTCCTTGACTCAGGTGAAAAGGAAACTATGAAAATATGTTAAATTTGTTTTCCATTGGCAGGCCCTGGGAGGGAAAAATACACAGAAGGAAAAGGTTTACTTGAACCGTTCTCACCAGCCGAACTGGTAAAAATTCCGAGGTTTAATAACACACTGTTGGGGATGCTGTGGGAGAACAGAAACCCTCAGGCGCTGCTGGTGGCGGGGCAAAACGGGACAACCCGGACAGGAGATGAGTTAGAAATAGCCAGCACGGCTACTTGACGGTATTTGTCGCCAGTGGTAAAATTCAAGCTTTCAAGTGAAAATTGGAATTTTGGAAAACTTGTATCCAACATCACAAGCTTGATAGCGTCTCGATCCTTAAAGACTTTTCTAGTGAGATTGGTGATGATATTAATGAACGTGAGTTTTTTATATTGTGTAATGAAATGTGTTAACATTTGGAAGATCTGAAGAACTCACTGAACCAGTGTTTACCCAATGACCTGCGTAGGATGTTACAAAACCGTGCATCAGTAAAAGATCTATTCAAAGGGCAAGATAGATCAATGGATTTTAACATAACAGGGTAGGACAGTTTATTGATATGGTTTCAGATTCTACATTGCACTAATCTTTAAGAAGCTACAACTTGCTGAGTTTTCCTGTAGTAGAAAAAATATCCGTAATTGAGTGAAAGGCTAGTTAACATACTTCTCCCTTTTCCAATTCTACAGAAAATTCGCTGAAGTTTTTGATTTTGAAAATTATAGTTGTTTTTTACTAAAATATGTTATTTATGTTAACATGTAATGGTTTTATTATTATTTTAAATAAACTAAAATATATATTTGTAAAGTTCTGTTTAATTTTTAATATTGTAAATATTGATAGGTATACAGCACATAATAAAACTGGTTGGGTCCTCTATAATTTCACAGAGAGTAAAGGGATCGTGAGATCAAAAGGCTTGAGAACTGTGGTATATACTGTTCCCCACTAAAATTTAACCAGGGCTTCTAGGAGAAATGGCTAATTCCAGGCCTGGAGCTTGAAAAGTACAAGGTAAATCTGGAGTGTCTTGTTACTCCAGGAAGTAAGCGCTCAAAAATGGAAAAGAATTTATCAAAATGACACAGAAGCCAGCTTAAAGAGTCTCCCACTTGCCAAATTTGGAACAATTTAAGCATCAAGAAGAATAATGATATTAATGGGTGATAATACATTAAATAGAAAAGAAGAATCTGTAATGCGTAGTTACACTAAAGAAAGGAAGGAAAGACAAGATAAGGAGAGGAGAAAATGCTTTTTTTTTTCTTAAACAGAAAAATGGTAGCTAATAACTTTAGAGAAATAATAGAATTAGAAAACCACCAATGTAATAATTGATTCAGACGAGGTTTGTCACTGAAGCCACTGGGTGAGATGTTTTGGGAAATAGGGAGTCACTAGTCTCAAAATACTACCCCACAAATTACTTATTAATTACAATGGGAAAGACATATTTAGAATGGAGAAATCTAGCAGACACCACTGCTTACTTCTTAATACAAAGGGAAAAGGTATATGTACAATGGAGAAATTTGGCTGATCCGCCTTCACCACACAACAAATTCAACATCATCAGCGATGTGGAACAAACAAGCGTCATGTGCCTCCTGATATGATTCACTGAGAAGGACACAAAGCACCTATGGATTATTGTTGACCAAAAAAAAAAAAAAAGTTTAACCTGAATCTAATCAGAAGGGAACAATCAGCAAACCCAGACTGTGGGACATTCTACAAAACAGTTAACTAGGACCCTTAAAAACACCAATGTCATGAAAGCCAAAAAGGCAAGGGAACTATTGGAGAATGAAGGAGACTAACAGGTACCCAAGGAGCCCTGGTGGTGCAATGGTTAAGAGCTCGGCTGCTCACCAAAAGCTCAGCAGTTCGAATCCACCAGCTGCTCCTTGGAAACACCGTGGGGCAGCTCTACTCTGTCCTATAGGGCTGCTATGAGTCAAATCGACTTGAAGGCAACTGGGAAAAGGTAGACATGGCGCCTTGGTTGTGCAGTGGTTAAGAGCTCGGCTGCTAACCAAAAGGTGGGCAGTTTGAATCCACCAGCCACTCCTTGGAAACACTATGGGACAGTTCTACTCTGTCCTATAGGGTCACTAAGACAGCAAAATGCAACGTGTAATCCTTAATTGGGTCCTGAATGGCAGGATAAAAAGCAACTGTAAAGGACGTTTTTATGCTGAATTTCCCGTGGGTGGTAATTTCATTGAGGATATGTAGGAGGATGTCCTTGTTCTTAGAAGATGCATGTTGAAAGATTTAGGGATGAAGCTTTGTGATGTTTACTGTTTGTTTTTAAATGATTTAGGGAAAAACACACGCGCGCGCACACACACACACACAGAGTGATAAAGCAAATTGGCAAAATGTTAAGAAAAGGTGAATCTGGATGAAGGGTATATGTGTTGTATTATTTCAAATTTTCTGCAGGGTTTAATTTTTTTTTTAAATAAAAGATTGGGAGGTAAAGGGAGTTTACCCTCATTCAATTTGTTGGCCATGGGGCTTGTACATTTGAAAAGCTAGCTAAATTTGCAACAGTTTTTTTAAAAAAATTAGATCCGTCAGAGGAAAAAAGTGTAAGTAGCGTTTGCTGTACTGATTGTATGTAGAAAAACGGAGTTTCATTTCCCACATCTCGTTATGTTTGATTTTTACTGACATACCCATTAAAGCCCAAGAAACAATGCCCAAGGCTGTGAAGAGACATTCAACTCTGGGAGCAGGACTTCGCCACTGAGGGCGTTTGAGAAACGGTCACCTTACTAGACAATTTTCAGTAAAAGCTCGCTAGTAGCAGCAACAGAAATAGAATCATTGTAGCAGCAGTAATAGAAACAATATCTGAAGTTATTACAGGGTTTATAAGATACTTTGCTTTTTTGAACTCTAAGAAGAACCCTTAGAAGCAGATGCTATTACCTCAATTCCTCAGGTAAGGAAATCGAAATTTAGAGAGAAGATGTGCTTTGCCCCAAAGTTTCATAGCTAATGAAGTGGCAGAGACAGCCTTTAGGCTGAAGTCTTCAAACGCCAAGGTCTCTGCTATTCCCCTCACACCACATTAATTTTCTGTCCACTCTCTCATTGAATTATTCATGCAATTGTTTAAATGTATTAATTACCCAGAGACAGGAGCTGGACATTTCTAACAGTCCTAGAGGTTGTGAGATCCCTCAGACACTCAGTGGCCTGTCTGGGGGAGAACTTTGTCAAGCCAGGTGGTATCTCCCCACGGAGGCTCCCAAGCCGTCCTTTGAAGGTGGTGCTGGGCAGAGAGTGTGGGTGCGGGCATATTGGACTCCCTGAGGCTGGAGAGAAGGAGAGATGCATTTGAAGAATGATAGGGGCGCCGCGGGACAGTGTGGGGCAGGTGTGCATCACGTGCTCCCACTGGAACTTCAGAACTGCTATCTGCTCCGACTGGCTGCTGACCCGCTTGCCCGGAGCTCCCTTTGTTCTCATGGTATTTCGCCCTTTAGCAGCATGTAACAAGATTGACCTCATCCCAGGCCCTTCATGAAACTTTGCTGCCAAAGTACCCTACCCGTAATCTGTTGTCGAGTCAATTCTGATTCATAGCGACCCTACAGGACAGAGTAGAGCTGCTTCATACGGTTTCCAAGGAGCAGCTAGTGGATTCAAACTGCTGACCTTTTGGTTAGCAGCCGAGCTCTTAACCACTGCGCCACCAGGGATCCGCTACACTACCCTACTCCTCTTCATTTCTCTCTTCTTCACCCTTGTCTTCTGCCTCTTGCTTGCCTCTGTGCCTTTGCAATACTATTCTGTCTGCCCAGAATAACATGGGCCTTCCCTTCGCCTGGGGGAGCTCTCACTGACTCCTGCAGAATGTGGGAAGCCTTCTTTGAGGTCTTCAGGCTGGGTTACTGATCTGTCCTCCTTTCCTGCTCTTTAGAAGATGTCTGGGTTTCAGTGAAGGCACTGCTGCTCCATGTTGTAATTCATCTCTATGGGTCTGCCTCCCACCACTGCCTTTTGACTCTGAGTTCCTGGGTGGGAGACGGAGGGTTTGCTCAGCTCTTGACTCCAGACTCCTAATTGTGCCTGGTACACGGCAACCACGCAAACAAATACCGTTTTATAAAAGACTTTTTAAAAAATCAGCCGGAGTGAATAGGAAAATGCCTCCCAGGTGCCTTAGGCTGCATTTCAAAAATGACAGGTTGGTAAATAAAGTAAGTGGAGGAGAATGTCAGAGTCGATTTCTAACACCAATTCAACTGATGACAGCATTCCAGTAACCCAGAGGAGTTCAATTCAGCCTGAGAAATCAGTAAGTGAGAATGACCAATGGCCTCTTGGAGATCTTGGAGAGACAACATGAGAGGTCGTCTTAACTGCCTAGCTTTTTTTTTTCCTGTTGTAACACACTGCTTCATTTTCATATAAGCAAAATCAGGTCATTTTTATTCAAATAAAGCTGATTTCAGGAGTGGGGATTGTTTGGGAACTCTTACTGGTGTTAAATCCAAAGAAGCTACTCTATATTGCTGGGTGAAAATATTGCTGGGTGAAAAGCTTTCAAATTAGGCTGACCTGGGCTCACTTACGGACTACGATATTGGGCAGATTACTGAATCTCTCTGCTTCCTTGTTTGTTAAATGGAGACAAAGATACCCACTCGGTTGGGATTGTGTGAGAGTTAGACAAGCGTTATATCTATTTAAAGTGTATAGCACGTGTTGTTGTTGTTAGGTGCCACAGAGCCACTTCCAACTCACAGTGACCCCATGTTCAACAGAATGAAACACTGCCCGGTCCTGGGCCATCCTTACGATTGTTGCTGTGTTTGAGCCCACTGTTGTAGCCGCTGTGTAAATCCATCTCATTGAGAGTCCTCCTCTTTCTCCCAACCCTCTACTTTACCAAGCATAATGTCCTTCTCCAGGGACTGCTCTCTCCTGATAACATGTCCAAAGTATGTGAGATGAAGTCTTGCCATCCTCACTTCAATGAGCACTCCAGCTATACTTCTTCCAAGACAGACTTGTTGGTTCTTCTGGCAGTCCATAGTATACTCAATATTCTTTGCCAATACCATAATTCAAATGCATCAATTCTTCCGTCTTCCTTATTCATTGTTCATATAGCACATAGTCGGCAGTTATTACTATTTCGAGAATATACATGTAATCTGGTAAGCTTCATAAACTGTTACTCTTGGTCAAGCACTTAAGAAGCATCAGTTTAAACCCTTCCTCTTACAGAAGAGATGCCCGAGAGGTTAAGTGGCCTGCTCAAGTCACAAGCACAGCTAAGACCAGGGATGTGATATATAACACAGCTTGCTGAGGTACCTGGTGGTGCAGTGGTTAAGAGCTCGGCTGCTACAGACACGGATGGTCCTTGCCCTTTCGGTGCTTGTATAGACTAGGAAAGGCAGGCAATAATCAAGTCATCCCACAGGTGACCATATAGCAGTAGGGCCTCACGCTTCGTAAATATTTGTTCAGTGAATGAGTGTATGGATGAATGATCCCTTTAATACCCAAATAGGGGTAGTCTGAGTTCTCAGCCTGCTGCAGTCCAGGCTTTCAGCAGACTCCCCTATCCAGGTATTTCTGGGAATACCAAACAATGCTCATGTGCTCAGCAAATTGTTCCCACTGTCACCCCAGCTAGCACCTGACAGCAGGTCTTAGCTCTTCTCTGGTTTACCATAAGCATCCAGGCTGCTTCTCTTCTTCCTAAACATGCTTCCCCCAATGTGAGCACATGTGCCTTCCTTATCCTCCACAAACACAGATAAGACCAGGCCAGAGATGTTTAATAAAACGTTGCTGAGGGCTTAGAGATAACAGAAAGGAATCATAAGGTAAACAACAAAACAGAAACAACAGTAAATCTTAAGACTGGAGAGCAGATACCATGGTTCCCAGTGTCTATGGATTAAGCCCTTCTGTGGGGCTCCAGCTGGGCATGCCTATTGATATATTGCTGGGAAGAGCTCACTTCCAATTACTTACTCCAAGCTTCCTCTGTCATGGGACCTTCATCCAATGTCCACCCCAACTCACCAAGACCCTGAGGGATGGTGGGGAGCCCAACTCCATTCTCAGGCCAGACGCTTGGAATATAATCTCAGAGATGGAACTCCATGCCCAGCTGAGTGACTCTTCAACACTACTAGGCAGAAACTTGCACGTTCATTGTCTCAAACATCTCTACTACAGACTAGAATTTCGGCTTGATCTTTGCCAAACAAAAAGCTTCACGGAAGAATTTTTTCCAAAGCAAAAAACTTTCTACTCCCAATTATGAATTCAAATGCTGAAATCTAGAGAATCCAGAGAATCTAGAGCTAAGCCATGTTGTTGTTAGGTGCCGTCAAGGTGGTTCTGACTCATAGCGACCCCAAAAACAACAGAAGGAAACACTGCCTGGTCCTGCACCATCCTCACAATCGTTGCTATGTTTCAGCCCATTGTTGCAGCATTGTGTCAGTCCATCTCATTGAGGGTCTTTCTCTTTTTTGCTGACCTCCTACTTTACCAAGCATAGTGTCCTTCTCCAGGGATTGATCCCTCCTGATAACATGTCCCAAGGTATGTGAGACAAAGGTAACAAGTATAGAACTTGAAATTAAACCCCAAAAGGACTTGCTTCTAAGGAGCATTCTGGCTGTACTTCTTCCAAGACAGATTCATTTGTTCTTCTGGAAGTCTTGATTGCATGTCTGATCAATTTCAGACTGAATATATTCAATATTCTTCACCAACACCATAATTCAAAGGCATCAATTCTTCTTTGGACTTCCTCATTCATTGTGCAGCTTTTACATGCATGTGAAGTGATTGAAAATACTATGGCTTGGGTCAGGCACACCTTAGCCCTCAAAGTGACATCTTTGCTTTTGGACACTTTAAAGAAGTTTTTTGCAGCAGATTTGCCCAATGCAATACATTTTTCCATAGACGCTGATTGTGGATTCAAGTAAGATGATATCCTTGACAACTTATGAGATGAAACAGCTGCAAACATCCATTAGTGATTATCATGTGGAAGGTACAAAGTATGAACCAAGGAAAATTGGAAGTTGTCAAAAATGAAATGGAATGCTTGAAGATCTATATCCTAGAAGAGTTGAAATGAACTGTTATCAGCCATTTTGAATCAGACAATCCTATGGTCTACTATGCTTGGAATGACAAATTGAAAAGGAATGGTGTCACATTCATGGTCAAAAAGAACATTTCGAAATCCATCCTGAAGTACAACACTGTCAGTGATAGGAGAATACCCATATGCCTACAAGGAAGACCAGTTAATACGACTATTATTCAAACCTACACACCACTGCTAATCCAAAGATGAAGGAATTGAAGATTTTTACTAATGTCTTCAGTTTGAAATTGATCAGACATACAATCGAGATGCATTGATAATAACTGGCACATAGTAGGACTCAATAAATACTTACTGAATGAATGAATAAAAGGATAAGTGCAGTCCTAGAATTACACATAGGTCATGTAGAAGCAAGGAAGGGGTTGTGTTTGATACCTTGAAATAGAAATGAGAGAAGAAAATCAGGGGCCAAAGGTAATAAATATAGAATTTAAAATCAACTCCAAAATGACTGGAGATGGGTTCCAAAGTGTAGAAAGCAAACTATGCCAGGGCTTCTTCCTGCTGACTTAAAATTCCAGTGCTGAGCCGAAGAGAACTTTTTAAGGATCTTGGCAAAACTGAAAAAGAGACATTGACAATATTTAGAAAGTTGTATAATGTCAAGGGTTGGTGGGTATGCTGGGATGTGTTCTGTTGGAGGAAGGGGACACTGTGTGTCCATTCTGGAAGCATTCAAGAATGACTTTAATCAAATTAAGTTTAGGCCTGTCCTATGACTCTGCAGTTCTATTTTGGGCTATATAGCCCAGAAGAATTCTCACAAAGATCCATAAGTTTACATCTACAAAGATATTCTTTTTGGCATTATTTGTGGTGGATGGAAGTAGTAGGCAGCCTGGGTGTTTATTATAGGAAGAGGGAATGGGAGAAATGTGAGAGGTGTACCCCACAGGATGTAATATAGCTGTCAGAAGCAATGAATTACATGTACGTGTAGCAACATGGGTGGATCTTTAAAACAGAGTGCTTGGTGGAAAAAGTAAGAAATGTGATGAACGATGTGACATAAAATGTTTTCATAAATTAAAATATAGTCACAGAAAACAGTGATATAAATTGTGCAAGAATATATTCAAATAAAAAGATACATAAATAGAATGAATATGGCATAGGAAGGAGGGTGAGAATGGGGAATAGAGGGGAAAAAAGGAATGAACGAATGAATGAATGATGAGGATAATAAGAAAGCCAGCAAAAGAAAAGGCCATGCATGGACCAAGAGTGATAATGTGCAATAAAGTGAGCTCATAATTAACTCAGCAACTGGGGTCAAAACACCACCACCAGTTGCTGTCAAGCTGATTCCAACTCATGGCGGCCCCATGTGTGTCAGTGTAGAACTGTGCGCCACAGGATTTTCAATGGCTGATGTTTCAGAAGTAGATATCCAGGTCTTTCTTCCTAGGTGCCTCTGGGTGGACTGGAAACGCCAGTATTACGGTTCTTAGCAGAACGCATTAATTGTTTGCACTACCCATGATCGGCCGAACAACAACAACAAAAAACAACCAACCAACTAACCAACCAACCAAACTCTGGCAAATAAAGAAAAGAAAGAGCTATCTGGGTGGGAAGGGAGGGTGAGGTTATTTACTAACTAGATAGTAGACAAGAATTATCTTAGGTGAAGGGAAGGACAGCACACACTACAGGGGAAGTCAGCACAGTGGGACTAAACCAAAACTGAGAAGTTTCCTGAATACGGTCAAATACTTCAAGGGACAGAGTAGCAGGGGTGGTGGTCTGGGAACCATGCTTTCAGGGGACATCTAGGTCAATTGGCATAATGAAGTTTATTAATAAAAATGTTCTGCATCCTACTTTGGTGAGTGGCGTCTGGGGTCTTAAAAGCTAGCAAGCGGCCATCTAAGATGCATCAATTGGTCCCAACCACCTAGAGTAAAGGAGAATGAAGAACACCAAAGACACAAGGAAAGTTTTAGCCCAC
Source organism: Trichechus manatus latirostris (assembly GCF_000243295.1). Classification (NCBI taxonomy): domain Eukaryota; kingdom Metazoa; phylum Chordata; class Mammalia; order Sirenia; family Trichechidae; genus Trichechus; species Trichechus manatus. The sequence continues at coordinate 21,714,397 of NW_004443959.1, read as the reverse complement.
GAGACAGAAAGAGCCACATAAACCAGAGACTGCATCAGTCTGAGACCAAAAGAACTAGATGGTACCCTGCTACCACCAATGACCGCCCTGACAAGGAACACAACAGAGAATCCCTGATGGAGCAGGAGAAAGGTGGGGTCCAGAACTCAAGTTCTAGTAAAAAGACCAGACTTAATGGTCTGACTGAGACTGGAGGAACCTCAGAAAGCATGGCCCCTGGACTCTCTGTCAACCCAGAACTAAAACCATTCCCAAGGCCGACTCTTCAAAGATTAGACTGGACTATGGGACATAAAATGATACTCATGAAGAGTGTGCTTCTTAGCTCAAGTAGGTACATGAGACTAAATGGGCAGCTCCTGTCCAGAGGTGAGATGAGAAGGCAGAGAGCATGTGGAGCTGGTTGAATGGACACAGGAAATCCGGGGTGGAAAGAGGAGTGTGCTGTCACAGTATAGGGAGAGCAATGAGGGTCAAGTAACAAAGTTTGTATAAATTTTTGTATGAGAGACTAACTTGAAATTAAACTTTCACTTAAACTACAACAATAAAAAAATTTAAAAAAGAAAGAGCTAGCCAATGAGTGTAGGTATATCAGTGCCCTCACCATTTGAAAATCTGTGAAATCTGTGCTTATTTAAAAAATGAAATCTGTATGACAGATGGGCAAAAAGAAAAATAATGAAATTCATGTTAGATTTTTTGAATGTCAAAAGATTCTGAAAAGGTCCTGGGTATGCTAATACACAAAAATATTCTGGGCAGACTTAGTTATTATTTGCCATATCTGATTTATGTGCAACATACCTGTGGCTTTAGAGTTTTTGAGTGTAGGAATAAAATAAGATTTAAGAATAAATCATACAGCTACAGTCTTCTTTCTGAAGACAAGAAAGGTCTTATCTGTTAGGAAACGCTAGACCAAGATGAAAAGTAAAATCAAATACTGTTAGCACTCCTAAGATCCTTAGCAGACAGCAATATAGGACTAGCACCTGGGCTTCCTCTAAAGTTCCGCTGTATCTCCTGGCTCCGCCAAGTCAGCCTGGCTTCGGTTTTCTGGTTTATTGTCCTCAACAGCATTCTGTTGTGAGTTGGATTAAAGGTAATTTGCAACTAATTATAACTAAATAGCTGCGTTAGCAAATTATTTACCTTTTAAAAATAAGTTCCTTCACATGCTTACTCTTGTTTTAAATATGTATTCTTTTTTGGATAGTAAGATAAATTTTATCTATGCAAATATCATTTTAAATTAGGAAAAAGTTCAATGTTTATTCTTATCATTACTAATCAACATTGCAGAATGGATTCAGACAGCCAGTAACAAAACAAGTTTCAGTGTCAAAACAAGAGGGAAGGAATGAACCATTCCAGAGACATCCGGATGAAAAGTTAGAACAGAACACACACTCGGTTCAACCCGTCATATCCCTTCATTATCTCAGTATATTTTTCTTTACTTTTTCCGTTCTCTTTGCCTTTTGCTCCAACTACCCCAAGTGCTTCACCTGAGACTTGGCTTTCAGCTCAAGAACCTTTCCTGATCCTTGCTCAGGTGATAACCAGGAGACTGGGAAAAGTCTGATCAGAGGCAGGGACTGAGGGACTGTGACCCAGGCCCAGGAAGCACCAAGAGCCAAAGAGTGGAGCCACATGTTTGAGGATCAACCAGATGTGCCATGCAGTTGGATGGCGGGGTTCATTGAAAGAGAGGCAGAACTAATGCTAGAAAAGTAGGTTTTGGCCCAACTAAAGGTTAAATAAGGAGTCCTGGTGGCTCAAATGGTAACGCACTCGGTTGCTAACTGAAAGGTTGTCAGTTCGAACCCACAGAGTGGCTCCATGGGAGAAAGACCTGGCCATCTGCTTCCACAAATATTACAGCCTAGGAAGCCCTATGGGGCAGTTCTACTCTGTCACGTAGGGTCACTGTGTCAAAAATGACTCAGTGGCAGCCAACAACAACAGCAACAAACGTTACGTATATCTTCTCTGAACCACCGGATTTTAAAATTCTTGAAGACAGAGACTCAGTCTTACTCTTTCTTGCTTTTCCAAAAGCTTGCCTGCTGCCTTGAACACACCGCGTGTTTAGGAAACACTTATTGATGATCAGGAGGAGATTGGGTTTCCTGGTGCCCCCTGAAAGCCTGTGGTGCAGGACGCCATGGACCTGCCGAGACAGTGGCTTAAAAGAAGGCAGCCAGGGCTAGAGAGAGAAAATGAAGACACAGAAGCATGGGGAACGAGACTGATTGACAGTGGTCTAATCCTTAACCGGCTTTGTTAGGGAATTGTGTTACTAGAAGCTATGATGTCTTCAATGTTTAGAATTCCTTGTAAACATTTTCAAGAAGCCCAGAGGACTTTGGGTAAAATACAGAAACTAAAGGAGAAAGAAATGTCTTCTGGAAAATTCAAAACTACTAGGAGTAGATTATTGGGAAAACAGGAGGCCTCATTCTCCAAGCGGAAACCCTGGTGACGCAGTGGTTAAGAGCTACGGCTGCTGACCAAAAGGTCAGCAGTTCGAACCCACGAAGCTCTCCTTGGAAACTCTATGGGACAGTTCTACTCTGTCCTATAGGGTCTCTATGAGTCGGGATCGACTCGACGGCAGTGGGTTTGGTTTTTTTTTAATTCTCCAAGCTGTCATTTTTCTCTAGTTTTGACTGATTCTCTCTCTCACACACACACACACCACACACACACACACACAACTTCCCCTTGAGGAGAGAGAGAGAGAGAGAGATAGGATTATCCTTCATTGGATGTCCAGAGGCTGTCTATCGATTCTGTGGTAACAAGACTTCTGGGACCTGTGGATTGCCCTCCCCCTGGGGGCTGCACACAGTCTCGACTCTCTGCAAAGTCTCTCAGCACTAAGAGGCAACTTCCTTGGAAGCTGGCATCCAGCGGTAAGACGTTTGTCTTCACAAACAAAGCCACTTGCATGACCCATTGTCATACCCAGTCAGGTGCTCCCTGCCCCATGCCCAAGTCCCTGTGAAAGGGGAGAGGGACAGCAGAGTTGGGCTCCTGGAGCACAACCCCTTGTGTGCCCAACTGTACTGGGATACCTGCATGCCCCTTCAGAGGTCTGTGAGATAGTGGGTGATGTGTGCATCACCCTGGTGACCTGTGTCAATGAATTCCAGCCTGCATCCATGACACTTTAGTGCATGCCAGAGCCCTTTGCTGGAGGTCACTGCAACATTGTCACTGTTGGCATTAGGTGTATGTCTTCCCCATCTTTTTTCTTTATATAGTTGTAATTAGGGTATGGAGCCTTGGTGGAACAGTGGTTAAGAGCTATGCCTGCTAACCAAAATGTCGGCAGTTCAAATCCACCAGCTGCTCCTTGGAAACCCTATGGGGCAGTTCTGCTCTGTCCTATAGGGTTGCTATGAGTTGGAATCGACTCGAT
>NW_004443959.1:21668986-21710867 GCF_000243295.1 Trichechus manatus latirostris | reverse complement strand
CAAACTGCAGATACCCCGTCACCAACACTCAGGTGAAGAACCAGAACGTCACCAGCAGCCCAGGAGCCCCTCACATGGTCTGTACCTCTGTCTACTCCTTATGTTTATATCAGATTTTTCTCTCACAAAGTGTCTAAGCTATCTTCATGGCCATCCACTTTAATGATTGCACAGTATTCTAAAAAAATTACTGTGCCATAATTAACGTAGCCATTCCTTTATTGGTGAACAACTAAGTTACCTTAAAACAAATAGGTTCTTAAAAATTCTTCGCCTATTTTGCATTGCATTCTTAGTCAAATCACAAGAACTGGGACCACTGAGTCAAAGGCTATCACATTTATGGTAAACCAGTTCTGTGTCATGTGAGTTGTGTGACCCTGGGCTACCTGAATAGCTTAAATTCTCAGAGCCTCACGTACCTTCTGAGAATAAAGACATCGTCCTACGCAAGCTCAGTATCGCCATTACTCATATCTAAGGAAATTAACGGTAATTAATTTTTGAATGACCATATAAATTATCATCCAAACTGTGACAGTTTGGAGAGTGAAAGGGACAACATTAATAATTATGCCAGAACAACAGGCACAAACCTGGGTGGTCTCGGGCAGACTGAGAAGTATGGTCACTCTACCTAATACCGTCCATTTTTGGTCCATATTCAAATTTCCCCAGTTGTCCCCCAAATATCTGTCAACCAGGATCTAATCAAAGCTTATTCTTTGCATTGGTTGTGTCTCTTTCATCTCCTCCTACCTTCCCCCACTGCCCCATTACACTGACTTTTTGGAGGTCAGGTCAGTTGTTTGGTAGGATGGCCCACATGTTTGATTTGTCTGATTGTTTCCCCACCGTGTCATTTAGCTTTTTCTTCTATCTCCTGTATTTCCTATAACTGGAAGTCAAATCTAAAGGCTATGAGAGAAAGATGAAGCATTTATGTAAGAACACATCACAGCTAATGCTATGTGCTCTTCATTGCATCACATCAGATGGCATGGAACATCAGGATGACCCCCTGTTAGCAATACTGTGTTTGATTACTTGTTTAAAGGAGCGACTGCCAGATGACTTCCCTTTGAAATTAGCAGGTAAATCTGTGGGATGATACTTCAGTACTACGCAAGTATTCGGTTCCCAAGACATTTTCCCCTAATTGTTTGAGCATCAATCAGTGATCCTTTCCTAAGTCAATGATTTCATTTGGGTTCCAAAATAGTTGATTTTCTAATTCTCTCATTCCTTTTACATTTATTACCAGGCATTCTTCTGTGAAGAAGGTCTTTCCCTCATCACTGGGGATGAACCACAGATTCTCTTAAGAAGGCAGGGTAACAGCTTAATTTATTCCTTGTAATTACCACTTTCAGAGTAAAGAGTTGAGACAATGGTATAATAGTCACCTCCAAAGGGGGCAAATAAGCTTCTCTCTCTCTTATTCTACCATAGGCTCATGGATTTTTCTTTGGCCAATGGGAGCCCCTTCAGCCTGGTTCCTTTGCCTTTTTGACATGCCCCATTCATCTTTGAGTGTGTCCTTGCTTTCTGAAAGCACCAGATGTCCCAGGATCATCTTATGCTTTCTATGTTCCAGGAGTTCCGGTGTGATTTTTAATAATATATATTTCTGGATTAGAATCTTTATTGCTAAAAATCTCTTTCTCCCTCTCCTTCCCCACCCAATGTGATTCTTAATATCAGGCATGGTTTGGGATGCCTTCATCAGTGTAAAACCTAGCCCAGTTCCCTGCATGTAGAAGATACTCAATTAAAAAAAGAAGTCATTTTCCTTCCTGTCCCTAGACTAGGAACTTGACCTGAACCAAAGCATGACTTTAAACCTCAAATAACTTGCATCGACTTGCAACATCTAAACTCAGTGTAATTGAAATATCAATTTTGTAGTAAATCTAACCATTAAAAAAACGTTTAATAAACCAGGGTGGCATGGTTCTGAACAATATATATATTTTTTTTACAACCACTGAACTTGAGCAAGTAGAGGACATCAAGTTTTATAACGCATGAATAAACTGATATTTTATCTGGCTAAAATTATTTCCCTCCATTTCTAAAATATTTTAAAAGCACTTTAGAGATGGTGTTGTGGATCTACTTCAAAATCAGGTGGAAGGAAATTCCACCGTCCTCCCTGATAATGCATTTCTGTGTTTTGATTTAGGACCTTTTCATAAGGAATCAGCATAGTTAAAGACTTTTATTGTCATTAGCCACATTCCTCCTGCTTTATCAAATAAGATCACCGTTGCCTAAGTGTTCTACAAATTATCTAGTGCTCTCCATACAATCCATGAGATTATTACCACCGACACCTGATGCAGAAGACAACTGGTTACCTTTACAGGTATCCCTGGATATGTGAAATTCCATTTTATCACCACTAAGAAAAGAAGAGCCCCACCATAAATATCTGTTGAATGGATGAATTAATTGATGGTTAACACAAAATGCTGCACGGTTTACAATGCACTTTCACACCTGTTATTTCATTAGATCTTCACAGCAAGTTGGCCAGATGGATGTTACCACAATGCTCATTTTATAGATAGAACAACACCCAGGAGGCTCAGAGAGCTTAAAAATTTCAGCTAGTAAGTTGTGGAGCTATCGTTAGGGTTTGCATTCTGTATTTTATATCTTCCCTTCACTATTATCCTGATGGGACTGTGCCAACTCCATTTGGAATCTAAAGATAATTTATGCCCTAGTCCATTCCCCCAGCAAGAGCATGGCCTGTTTGGCTGCTGTACTGATCGCCCTGGTGGTGCTTCCGGGCCCGCCTGGGGCAGGATCTGCTCACGGCCCCTGGGAGACCAGCCACTAAGGGGCAAGCCTGCCTGAAGGCCATTCTCTGACTCCTATCACTTCACAAGACACCACTCTCCAAACCCATTCCGTTAGTTACTTTATGATGCGAAAATATCACACAGAGAAAAGGAACTGCAATAGAAAGGCCAAGGAAGCTCAGACTGAGTAGAATTGCTTTGGCTTCAGAATCAGACAGGCCGTAAAAGTCACAGCCTTGAGTCAGGTGTCAGTCTCCAAATGCATAAAAAATAAAACACTTCCTTGATGAGTTCTCTTATGAAAACGTGTTACTAAGATTTGGAGTAGAAAGGTATAAAGAGAGCAGATACCTCGGAGTCAGAGCTCTCCCAGATTAATTCCTGGCTCTCTCACCACACACGTGATCAAGTTACTTAACCTCTCTGAGCCTCCACTTTGGCTTCCTCGTCTACAAAGCTGGATTAGAACCCCCATGAGATTGTAATGAGGAATAAACAGGACTACGTGGTGGATTTGCATCTGCATACACTTACACAAATTCAACTCTACGTGCTCTCAGCAGAAACAGTACATATTTGAAGATAACTTGTACATCTGTCAGCATCTCCTTATGTGCGCTAAGCATCCTTATTTTTCTAAACAAACTTTGGTTTGCCTATTTCCTTTGTAAAGTGTGCAGGGGAAGTCTAATAATTTGTAACAGAACAGAGCGTTTACCTTCCTCTTTTTGGATTCATTCCTTAGGTTGAACTGTCTAGGATGGCCTGAGTCGTGTGGTTACCACAGCTCTGTTTCCTTGCTTCCCAAACCCCAAGGCTATCTCGTGTGCACTGCTGTTAAATCATAGCGCCTTCCCCTGCCCTTGTGATCTTGTTTTTTTTCAGACCCGTACACTGATACCTAGAAATTTCATCTTGATAGATTGCAGCTTGTTGAGGTTCCTTTAAATCTTGATTATGTCATCTGATCTGTCTGCCATGCTTTATATCTATTGTAATTTGATAAGTTGTGCCCCTGTACCTTGGCCCTGGCATAGAAGAGCTCCAGAACATCCAGGGTAAGACTACCCTGCTCCAGGTGAACAGTCCAGTGTGAATGGTCAGTGAGTGCCTCGGATGCCAGTCTTCTTTAGCCTTCTCCCTTCCAGGATTCAGGGGTTTCAGATCTTAATGGAAAGGAATCAAATGAACCAAAGCTGGCTCCCAGGTAGAAGAGAAAAGCCTACTTTGGTTTTGTGAAGGTAAGACTGAAAACAACTCCCCAGCAAGGGCTACTTCTTTCTCCCCAGGGCCCTGGTGGCACCAAGACTTTCTCTGGGATGGAGGGCATTCCACAAAGCAGCCATTTTGGGCAGTCTCTGGGCTTAGCCTTGAGGGGAGCACAGAATAAAATAAGACCTCGTTCCTGGTCAAGAAGGCAGTTTACCACCCTCTTAACATAAGAGTCATTTTGAATGATTAAATGTTTCAGAAGTCACTCTAACTTCCATTTTTACTCATTTCAGAGTGAAATTCAAAGATAGAATATGTTATGTATGTCATCTTAGCTATTTAGCTATTCTAAAGAAAGCTCCAAGAGAACAGATAGACCATCTTCTGATCTTCCTGAATCTTGGTGGTGGTTGTTGTTTTTGTTAGATACTGTAGAGTTGGTTCCGACTCATAGTGACCCCGTGTACAACAGAACAAACACTGCCCCGTCCTGCACCATCCTCACAATCGTTGCTATGCTTGAGCCCATTGTTGCAGCCGCTGTGACAATCCATCTTGTTAAGGGTCTTCCTCTTTATTGCTGACCCTCTACTTTACCAAGCATGATGTCCTTCTCCAGGGACTGTTCCCTCCTAATAACATGTCCAAAGTGCGTAAGAAGAAGTCTCGCCATCCTCGCTTCTAAGAAGTATTCTGGCTGTACTTCTCTAAGACAAATTTGTTCGTTCTTCTGGCAGTCCATGGTATATTCAGTATTCTTCACCAACACCATAATTCAAAGAAAATAACTAAGACAGAATTTGGTACTGGAAGATTGGAGTGCTGCTTTAACAGATACCTAAAATGTGGAAGTGGTTTTGGAAATGGGTAATGGGTAGAGGTTGGAAGAGTTTTAAGGTGCCTAATAATAAAAGCTTAGATTGTCTCAAAGAGACTGTTGGAATAATTATGGACATTAAAGGTGAGTCTGATGAGGGCTCAGAAGAAGTGAGGAGAGCTATAGAGAAGGTCTCTATTATCTTAGAGAATACATATGGCACCAGTAACAGAATGTTGCTAGAAATGTGGACATTAAATGTGCTTATGGTGAGGCTTTTAAAGAAAAATTATGAACATATGATTGGATAATGGAAGAAAGGTGATGATTTTTATGCAGTGGCAAAAACTTGTCTAAATTATGTTCAAATGTTTGGTGGAAGGTAAAACTTGTAAGTGATGAACTTGGTTATCTGGCTAAGGAGATTTCTGAGTAAGACCTTAAAGAGGCTACATGGTTTCTCTTTGCTACTTATAGTAAAATGTGAGAGGAAAAAGATGGACTTAAAAACAAACTGTGCAAAGTGGAAACAAAACTTAAAGATTTGGAAAATTCTGTTGAACAAACTAAGGACACGTGTCCTAGAATTTTCAACAAGGATGTGGTTATGCGATCCTTTATTGAAGAGATTAAGCCTGTAACTGATGGATCTAATCAACTACTACAGCAGAAAACTTATCAGCTTAGGCTGAAGGTGACAGAGAAAAAAACAAAAGGAAAGAACACTGTTTACCTCTTGGAATTCTACAGGCAGGAAACAGGCGAAAAGAGCTACATCTGTTGTCCTCCAAGAAAAGATAAGGACTATCCCTGGACCAGCTCAGAGATCAGCAAAACTGTTGGAAGTAGCACAGGTAGCAGGGCCTTCTTGGTTTCAAAAGGTGGGGCCAAAGTCTCCTGGATCTCAAAGAGTGGGGCCACAGCCTCTTAGGTTTCAAAGAGTCAGATCTTTGACAAATCAGTTCTGGAGTGTGGGGCTGCAGTAAATGCGTGCCTGAAGAATGAAGCCACTGCCTAAAGCTGAGGGAGTGGGGCTACCATGCTCAAGGGGTAGAAGAACGATACCTACTGAGCCGAGGAAGTAGGGTTGCCACTCAGATGGATTAGGAGAATGGAGCCAAAAGCCAAGAGAGAAGGCCTGGAATGCAGAGCAGAAGCCCAGGGCTGAGGGGCCTCCACCCAGAATCCAGAGAGCATGGCTAACACCAAGAGTCTTGTGGGCAGGGCCATTGCCTAGATGGTCTCAGAAAAGAGAGAATTATTTTCTAGTCTTGAGAGCTAATGTAATTTGTTTTGCTCAGATTTGGACTTATTTGGTGCCTGTTACCCCTTCTTTCCTTCCAATTTCTCCCATTTGTAATGGAAATGTCTACCTTGTGCCTATTCCACCATTACACTTTGGAAACAACTCATAGTTTAGATCTCACAGGTTCACGGATGAAGAATAATTTTCCCCAGGATCGAATACGCCTAAAGTCTCACCCATATTTGATTTAGATGACTCAGAAGACGACATTTTGCACTTGCAGTTGATTGAAGACTTTTGGGAAGATGTGATGGGGTGAATGTGTTTAACATGTGGCAAGGACATAAATTTTAGGGAGCCAAAGGGTGGAACGTTATGGATTAAATTTTGTCCCCCAAAAATATGTGTTATAAATCCTAATTTCTGCCTGTGTTAGAATCCCATTTGTGAATGGGTTGTGTTTGTTATGGTAATGAGGCAGGATTATGTTAAGTCAATGAGGATTAGGTTATATTTATTATATTAATGAAGCAGGATTAGGGTGTATCTTGAGTCAATCTCTTTTTTGATATAAAAGAGATTAAACAAGCAAGTGAGAGAAGCAGAGATGGGGGAAGACAGATGCCAAGCCACATGAAGACCACCCAGTAGCAAAAACCCAAAGAGATAAGGACTTTCCTTGGGCTGACAGAGAGAGAAAACCTCCCTCTAGAGCTGGCACCCTGAATTCAGACTTCTAGCCTCCTAAACTGTGCGAAAATAAATTTGTTTGTTAAAGTCATCTGCTTGTGGCATTTTTGTTATGGTAGCACTAGCTATTTAAGATAGAAGTTTGAATATAGCTAGAGGTGAGTAAAGCAAATTTGGAGTTTTAAATCCCCGTGTCTAAACCTGGAGCCCTGGTGGCCTAGTGGTTAACAGCTTGGCTGCTAACCAAAAGGTCGGCAGTTCAAATCCACCAGCTGCTCCTTGGAAACCCTATAGGGGAGTTCTACTCCATCCTATAGGGTGGCTATGAGTCGGAATTGACTCGCTGGCAATGGGTTTGTTTGGTTTTGTGTCTAAACTCATCAGTTCAATAAAATGTTGTCTATGCTTATGCAGGTATGCAGTAATTCAGGCTAGTATTTTCAGAGCAGTGCATAGTTATACAGAAAATCCTGTTATCAATAAAGGCATTTGGAAAATCACCCTGTTGAGCTTCAAACGTTTGCACCTGTATGCTAATATCCCTGACCACACTCATTGGAACTAATCCACTAAAATTTATTCAAAAAGATTATAGGCAGGAAAATATTCTTTGTGTAAATGTTTAAGGGGTAATGGTAGAGCTGTTCTCTATTATACCCTACAGAAAATTAGACACCCACCATTTCGTGTGTGAATTCACTATCATTTTGCAATTGTTAAAATCCTTCTTTCATTTTCTTCTCTGAAATGTAGTTTTTCTCCCCCATCATCAAAATGTAAAATAACTTATTTCAATCACTTATAGGAGAGCCCTCTTCTTTCCAGTGTTTTTCAGAATGTAAAACGTAAAGCATAATTTGCTGTGGTTCTGTGTTTAAAATTCACTTTAATAACAGCAGTGGCAGGCCAGTAACTGTGGGACACAATCTCAAACAGAGATGAATCAACTTCCCACTGGCACTGAATGGAGAGGAAAATCAATTGGCTAGCTTCCCAACTTCGTATTTGGGATTGATTAAGAAACTCCTTTATTCCAGATGTCTATTTTATTTCTTTTTGCTTTATCTTTCTCTTATTTTTTGATCTCAGGTGCAGGAAATAGCGGTAATCCTACTTCTCAGTTTATGACATTTTTGTATCCATCTTGTATCCATGCAGGTCCTGTTTCCATCCCCCTCCCCATCATACCCAGACTCCTCCCATATCACTCCCCTATAAGGAACTGTCCATTATACGTGTGTATCCACATATGTATGTAAGTGTTGTTAGTTGCTCTCAAGTCATGGCGACCCCTGGTACAACAGAACAAAATGTAACCCAGTCCTGCACCATCTTCGTGATTGTTGGTATGTTTGGATCCATTGTTGTGACTACTAGATACACACACACAGACACATCTTTGCATATGTATGTTTTCATTAAAATATATAATATTGTTTTGTGTGTATGTGCTTTAAAATTTTCATAGTGTTGTGCTACGGTCCCCGTTTCGTTTCTCGTTTCTCTTAATACCTTGTTTTTAAGATCTATCCGTTTTGCTATTAGTACAGCTACGTTGTGGATTCTAACTGCTGTATAATAGTTCATAGTTTATATCTACCACATTTAATTCGTCCATTCCTATGGCAGAAACGGTCTCCCAATAGCCATTCTCCCCTGCCTCCTTTTAGTAATCCATTCGTTAATTTTTAAGTGGGCACTTGGTAGCCAATCAAGCCTCCCTTGCAGGTGCGATGGTCACGTAACTCAGTTCTGGCCAATCAGGTTGTTAGAGGAAGTGAAGGAGATGACTTCCGGGCCATGCCCTTAACCTGCTTGTCTTCACGTTCTCGTCCTTCTTCACAAGTGCGGGAACAAAGATGCGGTCCTGGTAAGATAACTTCAGCCTTGCCGATGAGGGAGACGTTAGGGGATAGCAGAAAAGATTGAAAGGCTAGAACTCCGTCAGGCGTCTTGAATACAAATGTCATCTCTGCTGAAATCCGTTTCACCTCCGAGTTTACCTGAGAATAAAAAATGAAACGAAACAAACAAACTCTATTACAGCAGCCAGATCATTACCCTAACAAATACAGCTCCCCTGGGGACGAGACCAGGAGACCTGGGGGAGCAACGGTGAAGTCCTCAGCTGCTGAGACGTCAGTGGTTTCAAACCCAGCAGCGGCTCCATGTGAGAAAGACCTGGCAGTCTGTTCCTGTAAGGATTACAATTTAGGAAATCCTATAGGGCAATTCTACTGTCTCCTGTAGGGTTGCTATGAGTCAGAATTGACTCAACAGCACACAACAACAACAACAACAGGGGTGGCACACCCTGATAAACACCATCATAACGAACATCCTTATCAATACCTCCCTGTGAAACAATTCAAAAGTGTTTCTGAGACTTACACTTCAAGAGTGAGATTGCTTCATTTCATTAGGTACTGCCAGATTGCTGTCCAGAGAGCCTACAACAGCAGTAAATGAAGGTTCCCACCTCCCTGTATTCTTGCTTCCCACTTAGCATACTCACTTTTCTGATTGTTTTGTGTTATTGGCATTCTGATAGATGTTATCTAGCTTTCTTTTTTTTTTTTGCTGTTGTTATAATTTATCTGTTCTCTGTGAGTTTGAGCAAGTATCCATATACTTGCTTGCCTTTGAGTCTCCCCCTTTGAGATACACTCATGCATGTCATTTTCTTATTTTCTGTAGGTCCTGTTTTTCTTGTTAACCTGCAGGAGTTCCTTATATATTCTGAATGCAAATCCCTTGTCTGTTTTAGACATTGCAAGGATCTTCCTCCAGACTTTCAGCTGTCTGTTACTTGCATTTATTGTGTCCTCACTGAACAGAAATGTAATTACTGTGTATATTTATCCATCAATATTTTTTCCTAATAATCTAAACTCTTGGTTTTGGTAAAATATTCGTTTGCTATTCCTAGATCTAAAAGATGTGCATTTTCTTCTATTAGCCTTATAATTTTAATTTTTACACTTGAGTATTTAATCCAGTGAAAATCCTCATTTGCTATGACAAAATTTAGAATCCAATTTCATTTTTTTCTCAATCCTAAACTTAAAAAAAAAAATCTCTTTTCCATATTGATTTAGTATGTCATCTTTATTAAATACCAAGTTTCCTGTGTAATTATAGATCCATTTCTGAATCCTGTTTTCTTTCGTTGGTCTGTTTGATTGCTCCTACAGCAGTACCATGCTGCTTTTACTATATCCTTTTGGTTCGCAGCCGGGCTCTTAACCACTGCACCACTAGAGCTCTGGGTTTACTAATCTGGCTTTGTATATGTCATAATAGGAGGTAGGAAGATTTCCCCATTTGCTTCTATATTTTGAAACTGACTTCACTAGTCACATAAGGAGCCTGGTGGCGAAGTGGTTAAGAATTTGGCTGCTAACCAAAAGGTCGGCAGTTTGAATCCACCAGCTGCTCCTTGTAAACCCTATGGAGCAGTTCTACTCTGTCCTGTAGGGTCACTATGAGTAGGAATTGACTTAACCGCGATGGGTTTTTACTCGTGTATGTTTGTCCATGTGAATTTCAATTTTTTTTTTTTTTTTTAGTTTATCTGAAATTTCAGCTGAGATTTTTATTTGCATTGCAAAGAATGCATTTGAGCAGCGCTGACATCTTGACAGTGTCAAATCATGCTACCCCTAAAAGATAAATCTCTCCACTTGTTCATATCTTCTTTTTTGTTCTTTAATAGACTTTAAATTTTTCCCCTATAAAAGGTCTGGTATCTTCTTTCTTAGGTTAATTTTTGATTCCTCTTTCATTAGACAGTCGTGCCTTTCACACGTGTTTGTTGAGGGCTTCTCACTATTCTAAGCAGTAATGAAGAAAACAGACGGCAGTCCCAGCCCTCACGGAGGTAACATTCTGTGAGTATATGGAACATAAAGCAATTCTGTGGTCGTATGTATGTTATGGGGAGCCTAGGTGGCACGAGCCGTTTGCCATCAGCTGCTAACCTAAAGATTGGTGGTTTGAACCCACCGGAAGCTTTGCAGAAGAAAGGCCTGTTGAACTGCTCTTGTAAAGATTACAGCCGGTCAAACCCTATGGAGCAGTTCTACTCTGTAACACATGGGGTCATCTTCAGTTGGGGGCTGACCGAATGGCAGCTAACAACAATGAGAACACCCATATATGCACGTACGTATATATATATGTATATATGTATGTATATGTATATATATATATATGTATGTATGTATATATATATATATGTATGTATGTATATGTATATAGAATGTAAGGGGATAGTCTAGTGTTTATTGGTATTGTAAATGGTATCTTATATACTATAGTATTTTCTAGTTGATTATTGCTGCAGTAGAGGAATACTGATTTTTGTAAGCTGGTCTTGTACTGACAACCTTGTTGAATTTCCTATTAGTCCTAAAACTTTATTGATCATATTGAGGGTTCTATGTAGATGATCTTATCAACTGGAAATAATAATAGTTTATCTCGTTCTTTCAATCCTTATGCTTATTATTTTATTTTCATAGTTTATACATCAAGTGTTATGTTAAACAGTAACAATGATCACAGGCAGCCTTATTTTGTTCCTGATTTTAATAGGAATTATTTAAGTTTTATCCATTGAGTATCATGTCTATTATAAGTTTTTGATATATTGCCTTTTTCAAGGTAGCAAATTTCCTTCTATGGTTTGTTTTTTGAGACTCTTTTTCATAGATAAGGGTTAAACTTCATTAAACGAATTTTCTACGTCTATTGAGAGCAACATTTGATTATTCTCCTTTAGTCCACTGTGAGTGTGGCGGTTTAAGAACAGTGGCCACAAATTGTTTGACAGTCTTCTCACTGAGAGGTGGGGTCTTTGGGGATTTCTTTGACCAATAAAATACGCTGGAAGTGATACTGTGTAACTTTCAAGATGAGATCAAAAAAGGCTATGCAGCTGCCACCTGGAATTCTTGGGTTACTGTCTCTGGGGGTAAGCTGGCTACCATGTCAGAAGTCTGACTACCCTGACATGGCTGCTCAGAGGCCATGTGTAGGCACTTAGGTTCACAGCTCCAGCTGAGCTCCCAGCCACCAGCCAGCATCAGCCCCCAGCAGTGTGAGTCAGCCATCTTAGACATCTACCTTCATCAAGCCTTCAGACTTGACTAACTCCTTTTCTGAAGAAAAATCCTTTAAGGAGCCCTGATGGTGTAACAGTTAAGTACTGGGCTGCTAACTGAAAGGTTGTGGGTTTGAACCCACCAACTGCTCCCTTAAAGATTACAGCTTGGGTGGGGGGCCTCACTACCATCAAGAAGAAGACCCAGGAGCAGAGCATGTCCTTTGGACCCGGAGTTCCTGCACTGAGAACCTCCTAGACCCAGGAGGCAGAGTTTTAACACTGGAGACAGATGGTACAGGATGGCACAAGAGGGCACGAGCAGCAAGAACCAGGAGACCAGTGCAAGGCCACTGTGGTGGGCTTTCCAGTCCATGGAGTGAGGCGGCTCCAATGGTTCGCTGACCTACAGAGGGAAAGAACTGAATGCCTTCAGAGTGGGGTGCCTCTGGGCACTTCTCAGCAGAGCTGAAGAGTAGTAACACTTGCTAGAACGGGGCAGAGGCCATGCCCCAGCGAAGGGCCCTGTGGCAGCATGCCCGAGCAAAGGGCCTGCCTGGGAGCATGATGGAGAAGGAGCTGGGAGTTCTCTTTGTTGGAAGCTATTCTGATTGAAAAACTGTATCCTGTCTTCCATGTTGTATTCAGTTATTTCCAAGTTGATTCTCATCCTGAGTTGTATCCTGTTACCTCTTAGTTGATCCTGATCCTGAATTGTAACCTGTGCCTCCCTAATAAACACCATAACCATGGGGAAAAAAAAGAAACAAATCAGCCTAGGAAACGCCATGGGGAAGTTCCACTCGGTCGTGCAGGGCTGCTACGAGTTGGAATCCACTCCACGGCGAACAACAACACGCATCCTTTCAGCAGGCACCACAAAGACTGCCCCCACCAGAAGGAAACCAGACCCGCTGTCGTTGAGTCCATTCTGACTCACAGCGACGGTAAACACCAGGAAACAAAATTAAGCTCCACAATTTGTCAGTTAAGAGGCAGAAGGAGGATACAGTTTAAGAGGCAGGAGGGACAAAGAGAAAGGGAAAGAAGTGGGAAAGGGAGAGCAAATGAAGTATGAAGGAGGAAGAGAAATTGAGAAGGGGAGGTAATTGAACATTCTCAGTGGTGAGTGGTATTTGGCGATTTCACTTGAGGTACACTGAACTCTGGAGATTTCTGATGAGCTTAGTTTTCTTTATAGTTTAGCCACAGCTCGCTTCCTAAATGATTCACATTCCCTCTGAAGGGAACGATCAAAATAATTACCAATAGTTTTAATTGTTTGGGGTGAGGGAGGGGCAAAGTGAACACTCAATATCATTGTGTATCAGGTGAAATCAAACCAAGACGTCTCCCATGAATATTTTACATAATTATTGACAAAAGGAAGCAGATTTTTAAGAAGGTTAGTCAACCTGGCTGTATAATATTTACCACAGTAAAATTTGCAGAAGGAATCAGGAGGACGTGAATTTAAATCCTTTGCTGTACTATTTACTAGTACTCTGTGAGGCTGTGGAAAATGTACTTAACCCTTCAGGACCTTGGTTTCTGACTATAAAACGAAAATATTAATGATGCCTCTTTCTGAGGTCGGCTTTGTAGATTAATGCATTCCACATATATTGGTGGTGCCGTGTGGTTTGCGTTAAATGCTGAAATCGCACAAAGACATCACAACAAAGCCGTTAGGAGTAGAGGACGTCTCCACCACCCTGACTCCAAGCCCTAGAGGAAGTTTCCAGGTGGTTCCATTTCTACTTGCTGGAGTTTCATGAGCTGTTGGAGGGCCATTTTTAAGCTTGTGTTCTTTCATATCTATCCTATATTTCTTTATGATCTGTAGTAAAATCATTTACTGGGTTAGTGCATCTAAATCAATTTAAAGGCAAAGGACTGGGAGCTTAGTTTGTCCTTCCAAAGGCATTACCTTTCATCAGAGAGTGCTCTGAATATTCGCTGCAGGGCCTGCGGCCCATGAAGCCACAGTAAAAGATGACAGATTTACCCTCGGATAGGAGAGGAACGAGAAATGGCTCTCTCCCTCAAGAAATGTCACAGGACGTAGAAAAAACATTCTTAGGTTATGGGCAATGTGAATTACAAAACTCCAGATATCATTTATAATAATGCCACCAGAAATGTTTTGAAATCCTCATACAATATCGGAAAATAATGGAAACTACTTGGGGACAGTTGTAAAATTTCCTCAGACAATAGATGGGCACAATAAGGAAAAGATTACTTTTTAGCTACAATATTTAAGATATTTAATTTTTAAAGAAAATTACTAAAGTGTTCGATGTTCAATAAATGATTAAAACATTCTTTCACATGGAAAAATATTATTGAAATAAATCAGGCTTATGTTGTTATTTCAGGAGGAATGTTAGAGTGAAGGTTTTTTCAACAACAGGAAAAGCTGTTTTTGAACAAATTCCAGTCTGCTAACAGTATTCATGGTATTTTCTGATGACTGAGAAAATATGTAAATCATGTGATAATAGCAGTGTTTAAAAGTCTACAATGAGTCTTTTTTACAACCTGACTTTTCTTTCCATTTAGTGTTATACAGATACCAATTCGAACACCATTTCAAGTCCATTGTTAAATATTCTATAGACAAATATCTAACGTGGCGTGAGTTCAGTTTTGCCAAGGTGGTTCAGTTAAACTCTTGACCGAACTCTCTTTTTCAGTCATATTCTGTGTATTCTAAATTTTTTTAAAACCATGACATTCAGCGTTCACTTGGTAATCCCTAATCTTCATCACCAATATCATCTTCCTGAGTAATAGTGGTGGTTGTGAGGAGAATAATGGTAATAATACAATACTTTTTTTTCCTAGGATCCCTTCCAACTTGAACAGTGTGTGATCTGGTAATGATTACAATAATCCAGCCCCTTTCTAAAATCAATACATATAAACTACCACCCAAAACACGCAGAAGACCTCGGTGTGAATTTGACCATGCACATGGACAAGTTACTGAAACTCACCGAGACTCAGCTTCACTGCCTAAAAAAGGGGATAGTCATAGCACTCGTGGATTTTGCTATGGATTAAACAAGATAACCTGGATAAAATGCTCAGGGTTTAGTAGGCACTTAATACATATTAATTGAAGTTGAATTGCGTTGCTACTTTTCTTCTAAATTGAACTTTAACTTTTATACCTGCATGTCTTATTTTCCCGACAAGACTAGAGAGTTTGGAGACTTGGGTCAGGTGTTATACTTTGTAATGTCCAGAGCACCTGGTACAGTCTATGCTCATAGCAAGTACTTAGGAAGTAGTTTGCTGAATTAATGTATTGCCTATATTATTGTTGGAGCGCTGGTGGCTCAGTGGTTAAGAGCTTGGCTGCTGACCAAAAGGTCGACAGTTCGAACCCACCAGCTGCTCTTTGGAAACCCTATGGGGCAGTTCTACCGTCCTATAGGGTTGCTAGGAGTCGGAATCGATTCATCGGCAACGGGTAACGGGTATATTACTGTTAATAGCATGTACCCCCAAACTCTCCCTTGTTACTGTTTGTCTTTTTGACAAACAGATGTAGATGTTATTATGGAGAAGGCCAGGGACTCTGATTTATTTCCTGATGGATTCTTCCCTTAGCAGAAGAGAGGAATTGTGGATGTGCCCTGTTCTTTGGCTGAGTTTTAAGGCCTTCTGTCAGCATTTAAGCCTCACAGATATATGGCATTCTGTGGTTTACTCAACGAACTGAGGTTGTTATATTCTTGAGTTGTTGGCAGGTATAAGACTTATGAAAGGACTTGTACCATGAAGAAATATATTTATTTGGGACCATACATTATTTCACTCTGATATCGCTTTTCCTACCTTGGAATGGAAAGCCCTATCCAAAACCAAACTTTATTCTGTATTTTATTAAATGTCAATTAAAGCAAATTTCTCAGTTTTAGCCTGTGTAAGATCTGAAGACTTTTAAGGTTCTTTCCATATTATACTGGATAATTTTTTACCCGTGGATTATCCTGAATATATAAGGTTGCTGCAAGTAGGAAAGGAAATTCTAATTCTTTCCCTTTTTAATTAGAGCTTTTGAAATGCTGTATTGATTTTGCTCAAAGTCATTCTAGCTTGTAATATTGTAAAACTAATTCAAGTGAGCACTGACTTCCCATGGTTAACTCTCATAATAGTTGAAAGTCGTAATTAAGCATCTGCTAAAAAGTAAATGAGTTATAATAATTTTTGATAATGGTTATCACTTTGGAATAGCTGATGCCAGACATTTGGAGGAAGAATTGTAGTAGCCCCTGCTTTAATTAAATGATAAACATTTCTCCATTAGACTTTATAGTTTGGAGACTGGGGAAATTTAAAAATGAGAGCAGCCCATGCAGTGAATCAGATCAACATATCTCACCGACTTATAGACTGACATATGGAAATGCAATCCTATTAGGTAATTCAAATGAGCAAGGGGAAAGTAAGCTTGAATTTGATGATTAGGGTCTAAACCACAGTAGAAGACACCATGAGCTGAAAGTTCTAAATATCCAAAGTTCCTACCAACTCCTAGGTTAACATGTTCTCCCAACCCTTTCTTGCCACCAAGTCAGTAAGTACCCTAAATATTGGGACTAGATGTCACAAGGAAGTCACAGATGATAAAACTTCCCCTGTGAGGTTTATTGGGAACCTATCGTGAAGAGAGTGGTTCTAGAATTTAAAGTGGAGAGGTATCAAGTTGTCAGGAATATATCTATTTCTCTGTTAATAGTAGAGTGTCCTGGAGAAAGGATTCCAGGCCTGTTTTTGAAAAGGCTTCACCTCCTGGTAGGAGAATGTTTACATCAAAGTTGACTCTCAGGTTCAGCCTAAGGAAACAGATGACTGATGGGACAAGGCATTCTTATCTAAGAGACTTAACGTTTGCTCGTCTACCTCCCTCCACCAACGAGTGGAACTTACCTGTACTCTGTCTGGTGTTTGCCCCCAAAATCTTCTAACCCTGACCAGGCCCTTGGCAAAGAATTCATTTTTCAGACAGAAAAGGAGAGGCTACAGAAAAAACAGGCCAATGGGGAGAACAGAATTTTAATATTTAATGGTAACACAGGGTCTTCTTCAGCTCTTGCCTCAAAGAAACCAGATAATTACCTGCGGTGCCCAGCTTCCTGGCAAGTGTGCAGTATTTGTTAAAAATACTGTGAAGTGGGAGCAGGGATTAATTCCAAAAAACATATGTATTATTGATAATTATTAGCAGAAAGCAAACCTTGCCCAAATTAATACACACACACGCAAGATCTACGTCGTAACTCTGGTTTTTTTTTAGGGCAATAGAAAATGCATTTATAGGTTAGTGATAGGTATATTATAAAACATATTATGGATACCCATTTGTCATGTTTTCCTCTTAAGACCAACCATCTGGGGAAAGACAAGCAGACACATAGAAACATGAACACAGCACACAGCCCGCTCCTGGGAATGCGTGAGATAGAATTACCTTGCTACAGTGCCCATCAGTGGACCCCAGCAAAGAGAAAGACCTAAACATTTTGATTGTGGCCGCTCATGACAAGGAATGTGGGTTTATATTGAAGGAAGTTAACACTTTCCTTGATGTCTGTATCAGAAACCACTTTGGATGTTCCCAAACACCCCTACGTTTTGTCCAGGCACCACTGTAGGATAATGAGAATAATAAGTGATTTCAACTCTGCATGGGGTTCCAAGAACACCTGGTACGGTGTATGCTGATGGCAAGTACTTAGAAGGTAACTTGCTACCATGCCCACTTTTTTTTTTGCTGTGTCTTCTTGTGCCCACACCTCATAGTTCTCAGCCCTTGCCATGACACTTCCCTGGTGATGCCAAGACACCATCCCTGGCTATCACAGCAACCCAGAAGTATGGGGGAGTTAAAACACTGCTCCCACCTTTGAACAATGGGAGATGAGAGCTGGCGACTAAATTCTTACTCCCTTCTATCATGAAACACAGTTTATATGGTTTTTCAGAGAACAGCTCAGCAAGACGGAGCAAGCAGTCACACTCAGCGGTGGGCAGCTCAGCATCACATCCTTGTGTTGGCCCTCCCTCTTTCCCTGCCTTGTCGTTCACTCTTGCTCCCTAGGATTGTACTCCCTAATGACAGTAGCACAAAAAACTGTGCCTCAGACTTTGCTTTCTGGGAAACCCAGACCAAAGCAGTATTTCTCTGCTGTTATTTCACATGGCAAGAACCTTCTCGAATCAATAAATATGGACACTCATAGGGTCCTTAGACATCATTTCTTCCAGCTGCAAATTCTTTGAATTCCCTTTCAGAAGGCTTCCCAGGAAAAGCTGATCTGGGAAGTCTGAAGGTAGCCATATCACGCATGTTTTCAGATGGTTCCTGGGAGTGAGAAATGTGGACAAGTTTGGAAGAAAGACTGAAAATTGGAGGGGTTGGTACTGGTGTCGTTCCTCATCGCTTCAAGCTTCCCTCTCGCTGTCTGGTGCTGAGTGAAGGTGAACTGGATTGTGGATATGGAGCGAGGGCGTCAGGAAAGATGCACTCCGTATTTTCCGAAAGATGCACTCTGTGTATTTTCCCAGTCTAGCAGCCTCACCTCCTCCAGCCCAACCCAGTTTCCACGTCTGACAACCAGTCACCTAGTGATTCTACTACTCCCAGGCCCTGAGCCCACGCTGTGAGGTCTAGCCAAATGTTGGGAGGTCCCCAGCCCACCATCCAACAAGCAAATGAGGCCAGGAATTTGTCTCCTGCACTCAGCCTGGTGCCCACAGTGCCTTGGGGGAAACTGAGCTTCCTGGTGTCCGTGCCTCCCTGCTGAATCCCCACGGTGTGCGACCACATGGCTAGTACGTGTGCCCTCGTCCCAGATGTTTCCATTTCCCATGATGGGTGTGGAGCTCAGCTTCATACTCTGGCATGAGCAGCTGGGACCCTGCCCTTTCTTGGGTCCACCCTTCCACAGAGATCCCCACCACCACACGCTGCGGCTGGCTCCTGCTTTGTTTCCAAGAACTACCACTCCTTGGATCTCCACGGCTGACCAGAACAGATTCACGTTCAAGGCAATGCTTGAACTCTATGACTAAGGATTCGGAACCCCTCACTTCAGGGCTGGGCTGCATGGCTTAGAACATCATCCTCTTCTGGAACCTCGTACACGAGTCTTAAAACTGTGAAGTAAAATAAGTGGTGACGAAGGCAAATATTAAGCTGGTGATCTAGTTGCATATGTACAAAAGGAAATAAATTCTTTTTCTTTACAGTCTATGTAAATATTTCAGTATTTAGGATAATACTGAAAATGCTATTGATTTTGATACTTTCTCTCATCCAAAGAGCTCGGGTATTGGCATACATTTTTCTCTTAAACCTTTTATACCTCAGTGGCCTTGCCTGTGATATGAATACACTGATACCCATTTCCCAGGGTTACTAGGATTAAATAAAATGATGCAGGAAAAACTACTTTGTAACCTGTAAAAGCACCACACACAAATTGAGTTCTTTTTTTTTTTTTGTACTGTAGATGAAGGTTTACAAAACAAATAGTTTCTCATTAAACAGTCAGTACACATACTGTACCATGACATTGGTTAACAACCCCACGACATGTCAACACTCTCCTTTCTCGACCTTGGAGGACATTTTTTTTTGGTGAAAACATACATAGCCAAAGTTATACCATTTCAAAGGTTTCTACATGTACAACTCAGTGACATCGATTACATTCTTCCAGCTGTGCTGCCATTCCAAATTGAGTTCTTTTATTGTCATATTGATTTTTATTACAGCTCCAAAGGGAAACGAGGATGCCATCGAGTGGGTTCCGAATCATAGCGACCCTATAGGACAGAGTAGAACTGCCCCATAGGGTTTCCAAGGAGTGGCTGGTGGATTCAAACTGCTGACCTTTTGGTTAGCAGCCAAGCTCTCAACCACTGTGCCACAGGGCTCCCAAGGATAGGTGTCATCATATATCAGACCACAAATCCAGAGTTGTCAGTATGGCATCAAATGAGAAAATACGTGAAAGCAGAGTCCTTGGAATATAGGAGACAGTCAGTAATGGTAACTTGTATTATTTTACTATTGCTGAGACGAGCCCGCATAAGGTGTATTTGAGGGATAGTGAGTATAATATGCGTGTGTTTTACCTTGATATGACAGTAATGTTTAAAGTATGGTAAGGTGTTATGGATTGAATTGTGTTGTAAATATGGGTTGTAAATGCTACACTTACACTTGGGTTTTCTTTGCTGTGTTAATGAGGCCATATCAGTGTAGGGTGCATCTTAAGTCAGTCTTTTTTGAGATATAAAAACGAAGCAAGCAAGCAAAGATGAGGGGGAGATAGATGCCATGCCACATGAGATCTCCAAGGAACCAGAAACAGGAGCTGAAAATAAATAAGAACCTTCCCTCAGAGCCAACAGAGAGAGAAAGCCTTCCCCTAGAGCTGGCACCCTGAATTCGGACTTCTAGCCTCCTAAATTGGGAGAAAATAAATTTCTGTTTGTTCAAGCCATCCACTCGTGGTATTTCTGTTATAGCAGCACTAGAGAACTGAGACATACGGTCGAACACGAATCAAGAGAGGGAAGCTGGAAACCTTTATTATACCCAGTCCCTGGTGTTCGCAGCATGCCCAGCAGGGCCATGTGGAGGACATGGAGGGGTGGTCACAAGGCAGAGATGGATCTGGACTGTGGGCAACACCAGTATTGTGGTTTTCACAGGAAACACGACAGCGGGAGATCAGGGCATGCAGGGACTTTACTGATTGGCTCAATTTGAAACTCGTGCCTTGGGGATTGGGGCTTTACCAAAGGGGAAACTGAGAGCTTCTTATCTGGGTGCAGCAGACACGGGTGGAGAAGGGGTATTTGGTGTGGATGTTAAAACATCACGTTACAGAGGTTAGAAAATGTGGTTAATACAGCATCTTGCAACAGCCTTGGCTTCTTGTAGGGGAGAAGCAGCAGCTCAAGTTGGGAGTGTTATGTAGATAGGTGGCTCTCAAGTCCTTTTACTCCAGTGCCTCTTTTTCATGTGAGATATTTTATAATAAACACACAGTAAATTATACACATAATAAAAAAATTATTACAGTGCCCTAACTGCCAAAAAAAGGAGAATAAAGAGAAAACAACGTATAATAAAATAGCATGCATTTCAATATGTAAACGTGTGAGCATGATTGTGCTAGATAACGTGATCGGTATATGTGCTTCCATCTGTAACTGCTGTAAACTCTTAAATGTGGACTGAAAAAGATGTGCTGTATTGACTGACAAGTCAAATTGCACAATTGGTGTTGCCCTTGGTGACATAATTTCCAAAAAAAAAAAGGACAGGTCTTGTTAAAGTCCCAAACAAAATTCTGTCAAAGTCTCAAGTGCTAAACATGGCACATCCAAATATATGGATAATTTGAAGAGGGTTTAATAAAATTAACTATCTTCAGTAGATCAATGTTCCTTGTGGAATAACTGACAATAGCTGAAAAATGTCCACCAGTGGATGAGCGGATAAACGAGACGGGGTACCTACATCCAGTGGAATGCTACTTAACCATGAAGAGAAATCAAGTGCTGATTACATGCTACAACGTGGATGGACCTTGAAAACATCATGCTGAGTGAAGGAAGTCAGTCACAAAAGGACAATTAGTATATGATCTCACTTATATGAAATGACAAGAATAGGAAATGCATAGAGATCAGAATTTTTTAGTGGTTACCAGAGGTGGGGAGGGAGGGGGAGAGGGAGAGCCATTGAGAAGCAGTGAGTTTCTGTTTATGATGATGGGAAATTTGGCATCATTTAAAGGTAATGGTTGCACAACGTGATTGATGTAATTGATATCACTATGTTGTACACCGGAAAATGTTGAATTGGCAAATGTTGTGTTATATATATTTTTACAACAACAACAAAAAAGAGCAGCTGCTGATGCTATTTATGTACAACCATGGGATTTGTTTCCTTGGTTTAGAGGTTTAGGGACATAGTTACGTAGGATAGTCCAGTCGATTGGCCTCACATTGTTTTTAGTGTTTCTGTTCTACCTCCTAGTTGATTGCATAGTGCCTGAGCTCTTAAAAGTTTGTGGGTGGCCGTCCAAGGTACAATAGTTGGTCTCTATTTGCCTGGAGCAGCAAAGGGAGAAGGAATGTCAGGAATTGGAGGGGGAACTGGTATGTGCGGCTAATTCCCTCAGTGAACAACTTCTTCCTTTGCCACGGGGCCGGAAGAACTGGATGGTGCCCAGCTACCATTACTGAGCATTTTGATGAAATATTGTATAGGAGAATCCTGATCCAAAGGGGGAAAACAGAAAACAGAATTTCAAATTCTCATGGAATCCAGGTTTTCTGGAGTCGCTGAGAGTAGATGACCTCCCACCCTGGAGCTATTGCCCTGAAATAATCTTTAAAACTGAAACTGAAACTATCCCCTGAAGTCATCTTTAAACCAAACAATAGTTTAGCTTAATTAGAAAAGAATGTCTGCCTTGAGCACTGTGCTCTTTTAAAGAATTATCTGTATGTGATCAAATTGACAAAGGCAACTCAAAAGGCTACGTGAGAAGCTTAGAGGGCAGCGAGTTTATGTGAATGGTGGTGGAATAATTTGGAAAAGGATAGCAAGAATGGTTGGTTGCACAACTTGAAGAATGTAATCAATGTCACTAAACTGTATGTGTAGAAATTGTTGGACTAGTGCATGTTTTGCTATGTACATTTTTGCCAAAAAAAATAATTTAAAAAAAAAGTATTTTCAAAGGTATGGGCAAGGTATAGGGGAAGTATAAGAGATAGAGCAATATCCTTGAGCTAGTGATAGTGGGGGTCTTACCACTCAAGTCCTGCAAGAATAACCAAAACCAAACCAAACCCATTGCCGTTGAGTAGATTCCAACTCATAGTGACCCTATAGGACAGAGTGGAACTGCCCTATAGGACTTCCAAGGGGCACCTGATGGATTTGAACTACTAACCTTTTGGTTAGCAGCTGAGCTCTTAACCGCCGTGCCACCAGGGGTCTGCAAAAATAAGGGCTAGGTAATTCTTAGTGGGTGCTGAAAATAGAACGTGACAGAGGGCCATTTTATAGAGCAGTAAGCTTGGGTTGATGCTTGCACCCCCAGGCCCCTGCCCACTAAATGCTGGGAGTGCCTCCCTTTTTATTGTGACAATTCTGTCTCCCTCTACACATTTCTAAGATGCACCCTAAATGCTGCTGCTTTTCACCCCCAGTTGAGAGCTAGTGGATTAGAGCTAGATTGTTGAGACCCTGAAAGGCCTAGCTTAATCCTGGAGGCATTAGAGAATGCATCTACTTTTTCTCTCCTACATCCCCCTACACTCTCATCCCTGCTCTGTATGGATGATAACAGCCAATGTCGTTGAGTACGTGCAGTGTTACAAGCTACCATTTCTTGTGCATTGTCTATTTCAGCCTTTAGTATTACATCATTGCTTTTCATACAAAAGAATCTACAGAAATGGTATTCAAAACATTTAACGATAGATAGACACGGGTACTGACCAGTCAAAATAGATGCTGGCTGAAGACCTGGACACGTGCCTTGAATGCCCTAACTGTGCGGACGTTAATCCTCCAACGGCTGCATATAGAAGAGGGCCAGGAGTCAATCCTAAAGAAAGAGCAGGGACCACGGAGGGGGCACTCTGGTGCCATGGGGCAGCAGTGGCATCACGAGGGTTGGTGTCACCCTCCCCCCATGCTAATGATCACAATATTGTAGCTACAACACCAGAAAATTTAA
This sequence comes from Trichechus manatus latirostris, assembly GCF_000243295.1. Classification (NCBI taxonomy): domain Eukaryota; kingdom Metazoa; phylum Chordata; class Mammalia; order Sirenia; family Trichechidae; genus Trichechus; species Trichechus manatus. The sequence continues at coordinate 21,687,190 of NW_004443959.1, read as the reverse complement.
CAAAATCAGCGACTATAAAAACACCGGAAGTAAGGAAAACAACAGCGCATGCTTGTATTGCCTACGGAGGAAACCACGGATTGTAATTGTGTAATAATGACAGCTGTGACCAGAGGGCATCAGAAGGTTCAAAAAGTAAATTAGCACAGAGTTTTAGCCTCATAGGTATATTGATACATGTCAGCTGGGCTTACAAAAATTTTAAGTAACTGCAGGGATTTTTTTTTAAAAAATAAGAAATTTCTGCGGAAACACTGCACAAAAATTTTGTAGACAGTCATTTTGGTGACACCCCCTCTGACAGTGTCACCCGGTGGGGTCCCTATCCCCTAGATCCCCCTAGTGACACCACTGTGGGGCAGTGGCTATTTAACCAATTGATACGGACTGTTTCCCACTACAGGCAGTCCCTGGCTTAGGACGTACTGGAGTTGGAACAAACCGCACTTGCTACCGCCCTTTTTCTTTTTTTTTACATCTTGTCGTTAGTAATATGCACTTACATACAATGTTGCAGCATGTAATTCGCTGGCGTCAACATATCATAAGTTTATATGTAATGTTTTCAGTCCTCAAAGACAAAGATCAGATTTATAAAGATACTGATAATGAAAACTAAAAAAAAAAAAAAAGGTATTTGACTTACGTCAGAACTGACTTACGACTGAGTGGTCGGGGCAGAACCCCATCGTAAGTCGGCGAGTACCGGTACTTTAGCAACAGGTATGATTCAGTAAAATTGCATAATTTACTTAAGGCCGTACTCTAGCAAGTATTTCCAGGTCTTGAGCTGTGCATGTAACCACGAAACTAAACTGTCAGTATTGAACTGTCTTCAGTCTGATGTCAAAGCCTGGGTATTTTCCATGAATTACGCCATGCTGCCTTCTAAAGTCCCAAAGGCCAACAGATGAGCTTCACTCATTTTTCTGACACCCTCTAATCCTTCAGGCATTTCACCACCAGTAGCTTTCAAGTGGACTCTGATTCACGGCACCCCATGTGTGTCAGAGTAGAACTGTGCTCCGTAGAGTTTTCAATGGCTGATTTTCCAGAAATAGATCACCAGGCCTTTCTTCTGAGGGACCTCTGGGTAGACTTGAACCACCAATCTTTCTGTTAGCAGCCAAGTGTTTTAACCATTTACACGACCCAGGGGCTCCTTTATACATTACAGGTACTGGGACTGACCATCTTTGAGCAGACGAGAACTATAAAGTGGTGAATAATGTAGAATATTGTGAAATAAATGAACCGAAACCTTCTGACAACATATGCCAATTAATAAGTTATCATGATATACTCAACTGTGGTTTCTATAACTTAAAAAAAAAATCATTTCCAGACCATAATTCTATTTAGGGACTTTCTTAGTAGAATCCGCCCCCCTTCCGCCCCCCTCCCACCCCATCTTTTCTATATTGAGACGAGTTAAAGCAAAGGCTGAACACACTAGCCATGTTGTGCTACTGGTATCAGCTTCAAAATGTGGCCATGTCGATGCCATACTTCGGAGTCTCTATACCAGTTTAGCCAGCTAGACAAGTTGCATAAAAATCTTTGGAAAATGTGGTATGTATATCTAAGTCATGATTTTTTAAAAAATCTGCACACACATACATTTTTATCTACACTCATTAAAAAGTAAAAGCATCTTTCTGGGCTTTTTCCAGGCTTTCATTTAATTAGGAATTTGCAAGGACAAACACAGAGGTTGGCTTTCACATACCTTGCAGCCTGTTTTCACACATTGTCCTCTCTCTGTTCTGAATAGCATTCTTCAAACATTTAATAAATGCTTCCCTAGAAAAGCTATTGTGTGGAGACCAGTGGAGAATAGACGAATGAGGTGACTCTCCCTCCTGGGGTTACAGAGAAGGGAACAAATGCTGTAAAAGAGGTGTAGGTACGGCTTTATGCGGCTCAGAGTGAAAAGGGGAGCGGGCAGGAGGGAGAGGGAGCTTCACAGAGGAGGTGACATTGGAGATGAGCCTATAAAAATGAGTAGAATATCAATGGATGGCGATGGGAGGGAAAGTCCTCTATGAGAAAACAACATGAGCAAAGGCAAAGAGGTGTGAAAGGTATGTCTCTCCTGACTGAATTAAAACAGGCTCAGACACACACTCTTCTCCCAGTACAATTAATCAAACAATATTATTCAGCTGTAATTTGAATAATCTTTGAAAAAAGATCTTGTAGATGTGGAACTAGAGAGACCTTTTAAGAGATGCTTTAGGGTAGAAGCTATTAACCTTTCCCAATCTCATTAAAGGCATCCAGAGTTACAACTCTATGTAAATGTAACTTGGCATTGAGTCAGTCTCCTCCAAGATGACCGCTTAGGAGGCTGGGGACGGGGTTTCTTTCTTTTTAATTTTGAAAATGATATCCTATCAACACTGTTTATATTTAGCCACTAAGGGGCATCCTAAACAGCTGATTATTTTTTTAAGGGATAAAGATAATTCCTTGTGACATTTTTAATCACAGATTTACACCTTGCTGAAAATTTTTTCCTTCCTAAGAATTAATTCAAGGAAACTGAAAAATGAACTCTTAGCCAGCTTCCGGCAAATTACCCATCATTTTCCACCAGTGTACTCATTTAAATGTAAAATTACAGACTGGACTAAATTTTCAGTCATCTCCCTTCATCTGTCAAGGAAAAATGAGCGAACGTCAGCCATGTCCGGAAATATGAAGCTGCGGGTGGCTCTGGGAAATACTTAATTGTGTTAGTTCTCTTAATGAGGGCAAAGATTCAAAGCAAACCCCAAGCTTGACTGAAAAATAACTATGTTAGAGGGTTTTGCCGAATTTCATGTCTTCCTTAAAAGCTCACTCACCCTGGAAGCACTTGATTTGAAGTCTTAGTTGAAAGAAAACTGGGAATTTTAAGAAAAACAACACAGTTTCTGGTGTTCTAAAATGTAAACTGTTTTAAGTTTTATTGCCTTCTGTCAAAATCTAATTGGAACAACTTCAGTCCCAGCTGCACCCAAAGTGAAAAAAAAAAATTTCAATTCTAATCTCAAGGAACTGATATACCTAACGTGGAATTCAAGAATTTTGCAATCTATATGTTATCTGTCAGCCAGAGATATTCAAGCGTGTGTACTGCTCACTGTCCACAGCATCCAGGTGCTCTGGGTGGTTGAGCCCATTGACTGTGTTAATTCAACCTGGTTACCTACTGCTGGTTACCTCGCCTGCCTTGCATCACATTAAATTTTCATTATAAACAGGATGAAGACGAAAAATATTTAAATTATATACCAGAATGGAATTAATTATTTTAAGACTGGAAAGCAGCAATTCTATTGAGCTGAGAAATGAGGTTTGTGAGATAAGAGTAAATCTCTTCTTTTCTAGCAAAGTCTCATTAAAGCAAGTTTCTGGCGTTTGGTCATTTTTTTTCAGAATCTCAGCAAGAAAATATTATAAATAACAACAACGAAAATCCATGTACAGTACTTCAAAGAAGGTTAACCACAAGAAGGGAAGAGTCACCACATCCAGGGTGCTGGATCCAGACGGCTGGGCGTGTTCCAAAACTTTGAGATGGCCTGGTGGCAACCCGGGAACCAGGCTGGAGGCCAGGAGAGGCCCTGAACCTGCCAGGGTGGTAATTATTATGCCTTAATGCCTAAGGCGATGGCAGGCTTGTGGCAGCTGCTACCAGCTGTGGTTTGTGTGTTAGCTGCTGCAAACAAGAATTGGAAGTGAAAAGTTCTGCCAAAATACAAAGAATTCCATGGTTTGGTTTAAAAACAAAACAAAACAAAAAAGCATCAGCTGCCAGTTCTTGAGCATACACCAGGTATAGGTTCTTTGCTCTGCAGTGTATTATTCAAGAATCTGGTTTAACTCCCAGACCTGCCATTTACTTGTGTGTTTGAGGCAAGTTGTTGAACCTCTCAGTTTCTTCTTTTGTAACATGGGGATGATAATGGTAGCACTGCCTTCAAGGCTGCTGTGAAGATAAAGCAAGGTATGGCCTGTTAAGTCTTAGGACAATATCTGGCGATTATCACACGTTCGTTATCATTTCTTTTGAGTCTCTTGAGAACGTTAGCAGGAAATGGAAGACCAAGAAATAAGAAATTTAATTAGGGTCAGACAGCGAGGAAACATTGCAGTTGGGATTCAAGAACAAGTTTCTTTCTAAACTCAGTGCTCTTAATAATTTTTGCTAAATAACTTCAACTGGCTTGATAGTTCCCTTCCTAATGACAGACCACCACCACCATGATCACCAGTGACTGTGGAGTTGATGCTGACTCATGGTGACCCCAGGTGTGTCCGGGCAGAACTGCGCTCCATAAGGTTCTCAGTGGCTGATTTTTCAGAAGTAGATCAGCAGGCCTTTCTTCCGAGGCACCTCTGGGTAGCCTTGAGTCTCCAACCTTTTGGTTAGTAGCTGAGTGCATTAACTGTGTATACCACACAGGGAATCCAAGGACAGACTAGTTATTTGCTGTCTTGTGGTGTGCCCAGAGCCGTAACCCAGAAGCCCTACGTTAAATTCTTAGTACAAAGTACTTTTCCGATACATTGCCTCATTTATTTCTGTATCAAATCTTTTAGGAAGATATTTTGTCCCAGTTGCACAGATTGAATATTTGCAACCTGAAAAGAGTAAGCAATATGACCAAGGTCACAAAGATACTAAGTGATGTAACTGAACAGGGACGAAACTCTGGTTTCAAGACTCTAAATCCTAAGTTTTTTTTTTTGGATCATGTCTAAAGTGTGTGACTGAGCATGTCTACTCATCCTTCTTTGTCAGGGTACAAAAAGCAGAGAAACCTAGTGCCCACACCTTGGGGACATCTACCCATGTTCCAGGGCTCAGATGGGTCCATAAGGAAGGTGATACGGGAAGCCCAGCAACAAGTATCTCACGCTGGAGTGTCATAATATTTTTAGAGGGCAGACAGGCATGTGTTGTTCAACAAGGAGAATTGCTCAAGTTATAACTTTCACAGCAGCAGAGGTAGCCTCCGATTTATGATGGACGGGGTTCCGGGTTCCCTACTGACTACTCCATCCTATGTTGGTTCTGACATAAGTCTATTACCTCATTTTTTTTCTTAGTTTTCATTATTCTTGCCTTTTATTATCAGTATCTTTATAAATTCATCTTTATTTGTCTTTAGAGGTTGAAAACATTACAAATAAACTTACAGATATATTTTAATACATACATTAAAAAATACACAAATCTTAAAAATTTACCCCTGATGGTAAAGAGTTGGATGGCATTGGTATTTTGTCAGCTCCAGTAATAACTCCACTTGTGGAAGGTTCCGGATCATCTGGATTATCCCTGGGAATGGGGACAGCATTTCTAGTCAGAAAATTAGTGAGAGTTGTCTGTCTGGTCCTTTTCTTTTTTACTTCATACATTTCACGGTAACATCTCTCTGCTTCTAGAATCTGCCTATTGATTTTAACAAAGCAATTAGCATTTGGGTCCATGTTTTCAAGCAACTGAAGCCCCTGATTTAGTTTGGAAAAAAAAAAAAAACTCCAGCTAATCCTTTCACTGTAAATTTTTTTGATAAACTTCTCTCCTTTCCTCTTCCATCTTGTCCAGCTCATCCTTGAATTTTTCGGCAGCTTCAACATCGGTGCTTCCTGCTTCTCCAGTTATACGCGTGTTGTGTAAGTCACATCTGTGTTTGAAGTGATGAAAGCAGCCCCTGGTGGCATTAAAGTACTCGCAGTAATCTTCACCTTGCTGTTCCTTCAGGTTATCAAAGAGGCTGCATCCTTGGTTTGAATTGTCAGTAAACTCATAAGAATCCTCTTCTGGATTTGGTCTTCTATCCAAGTCATCAACAGCTTGTCCATCTCATGGATTGGCCCTTGCCTTTTCTTTGTTAAAATTGTCAATTTTATGTCAGTTGCTTCTTTAACTACCTCCAAAAATCCTGTTCTTACCCTAATGATTGTCGAAACAGTCGAATGAGATAGTTCTTCTTCACGTGCTATTTTGTTTTCTTTCCATTATCGCAGGCCTTAATGATCTTCATCTTCATGTCCATGTCTAGAGCCTTCCTCGCCTTCTCTTTTGGATTAGAACTTTCAGTGGCATGACTTCTTTTGCTAGGCATATTGTTGGGGGGATAAACACTGCAGGTGTTACAGTCAGAGAAACCTGAACAATTCGGCTTCAAATGAACAACTGATGCTTCTTATGGTACAAAACGCTGAATAAGCTCGCACTATAGGCCCGATCTACAGTGAAGCTGGTGTCAGTGCTATCGCAGTGAAGTCAGAGACGTGACAGCTGTTGGGCACGTGCACAGTTCAGGTGTCTAATGTTGTTAGAATTGAACGTTGCCCAGCTTTCTGTCTGTTACGACTCCCGACACTGACTTTATTGTAGACCATAGCCTGCTATAGAGCAGTGTTTTGAACAGTAAATCATCAAATTGAACATCTGCGAGTGAACATCTGAGGATGATAACTTCAGCAAAGGCACACTACAGCATTGTACGTAGTACATATTATTAACTATAAGATGTACTAAAAAAACCAGACAGTTGTAAGTGTATTTCGTGTAACTCAAATACATCGTAAGACGGGGACTACCTGTGTTATTGGCATGTGGCATGAGTTGTGCCTGGAAGAACAGCAAATTGCTGAAATACAAACAATGCCTGGGAAAAATAGGAAAATTGTTGCTTCAAAATAGCTAATCAAGTGAGACGGAAGTGTGGGTCAGGACAAAGCCAAGGCATAAAGTATCTACGGACTGGCTTCTGAGAGGAAGTCTAATGGACGGTGAGTTTAGCACAAGGGATGACATTGACCTCTGTGACCTTCCTCTGTGGAGGCACCAAGTTTATGTTCAGAATAGAAGGTTTTATGCCAGCTAGATGCCTGGCACATGAAAGCAGGTGAAAGTATGTTGGGTATAAGCAAGTTTATGTAGCTGTATTAAAAATGCTTCTTACAAGAGGGTAAATTGTAACTAGTCATAGTAAGACAGGAGACTTAACTAGAATAAAATTATACATGATCAACATTATTAACTGTTTGCAAAAAGGTGTTCTTGGAAATTTCCATTGTAAGACAATTTCACTGTGCTTAATTGAGGCCAGGTTGTCTCTACCTGGTGCTTGGGAGTGTGGTTCACAGCAGGAAGCCTTGCTCTTCCTCAGCAGAAGGTGTTTGCTGCCCTCCTGGGTGTGAACACGACACACAATAACCGCCCTCTTCCAGTTAGACCAATGTGCGAAGTCATCTTAGTATAAAAACCTCATTTCAAGGGTATCTGAAGAAAAGGCCAGTGTGTTCATTCATTGTTTTGCTTTCTTACCAAATCCTACCACCCTAGAAACCACTGGTCCTCAAAATTTAGGCAGTGTCAGAGTTATGGGGGCTTGTTAAAAATGCAAAATACCGTGCAGCAGCTGAATCAAAATCTCCAACAGCACACCCAGGAGCTTGCATTCACGTGACTGCTCCAGGTAGGCCTGGTGTAGACCATCTCTGGCCGCTAGGCTGAGAAACACTCGGCTGCAGTGGTTTGTTGTTTTGGTCAGTATAGCCTGCTGAAGAAAGGCTGGGGTCTGGATGTCAGGCCAATGTGGCTTTGAATTCCAGCTGTATTGCTTGCTAACTGAATAGCCTTTAGCATGTTTCTGTGGCAGAAACGGCTACCTAGTCACCAAATTCTACTCTTGATGCTGAGCAGTCTCCCAGCCTCCCATGTAGTTTTGTGCGGTCACGTGATGAAGTTCTAGCCAATGAAATATGAGCAGAAATGATTTGTCCCATATCCAGGCCTGGCCCATCAAAAACTTCCATACATGTTTCTCTCTGCTCTTTCCCCTCGAATTTAGCTCTCTGCAGACAATAATGAGCAGAGTCAGCAGTTGGAAATAGCCTGAGTTTCTGAGTCACCTGGTTGGTGAATGCTACCAGGAGCAGGACACCTTCCTCCTACTAGAATGTGAACAAGACAGAGCCCTCTGTTGTGTTTGAGCCAATATACATTTCAAGATTTATTTGCTGGAGCATTTAGTTAACCTAAGTAATGCAGATTGGTACCAGGAAGCGGTAAGCTACCCTAACATAAACCTCACATATATGGTATTGACAAAGCATCAAGCAGCAAGAGATGAGGAAATAAAGATGGCAGGCTGGAAAGAATAGCCATGACGGGCAATGGCAAAAATTTTGGTAAAGATGTAGTGGGAAAACAGACCAAGGCTTCCAGTGCTGCGGCTCTAGGAGAAGGGGTTAGACTAAGGTAGGATATTAGAGTAGTGTTGTTGTTGTGTGCGGCCAAGTCAACTCCAACTCATACAGTAGAATTGCCTCATAGGGTTTCCAAGGAGTGGCTGGTGGATTTGAACTGCCAACCTTTTGGTTAGCAGCCTGAGCTCTTAACCACTTCACCACCAGGGCTCCTATTAGTGCATGGTGTCTGCTATTTGCTGCACTTACCAAGGTGTTAAAGATAGAAGGGGAGCACAGGCAGGATGTGACTAATTTCCAAGCAGAGATTGACATGAATAGTGAGTCCAAAAATTAAAGCATTTGCAGGGCAGGAGAAGCCAATTGCTTTTGCATCCTGAATGGTAGGAGATGAGACTGGAAAGGCTTTGAATGAGAAGACTTCTTACTTGAACAAAGGAACTGTGTTCTAGGGTAAAGATCAGTTTAAGATGTAACCTTCCCACTCAATCCTAATGGTTCAGTTGATTTTAAGGTCTTCAAATTGACAGAAGGAGGCATGAGAGTAAGGGAGTAAAGCAGACCTAAGAAGTCCTTTCACCTCCTGCCTGTCAGTTGCCACACTGTGGTGGCTTGTGTGTTGCTCTGATGCTGGAAGCTATACCACTGGTATTTCAAATACCAGCAGGGACACCCATGTTGGATAGGTTTCAGCAGAGCTTCCAGACTAAAACAGGCTAGGAAGGAAGGCCTGGTGATCTACTTCCAAAAATTAGTCAATGAAAATCCTATGGATCATAGAATATTGTCCAAGACTTCAACTTACTTATTTTGGATATGTCATCGGAAGGGACCAATCCTGGAGAAGGGTATCATGTTTGGTAAAGTAGAGGGTCAGACAAATGCAGAGAGAAACCTTCAGTGAGATGGCGTGACAAAATGACCACAACAATGGACTCAAACCTACCAATGATCGTGAAAGCAGTGCAAGACTGGGCAGCTTTTCATTCTGTGGTGCACGGGGTCTCCATGAGTCTGAGCTGCCTCGACGCCAGTGAACAACAAGAAGTGCTTACAGGAGAGAACATTGGGTGTAGTTACCGGGACATGGAACTCACTGGAAAAAAGTAGTTCAGAAGCCTGGTATGTTTTTGGCTTATAATCTTAAACCAACTCTCAGGCACCAGGATAAAGCGGGCTGTAAAAGCTGCAACAAAAATTCTGAGGATAGTGTTCTGCCCAAAGCTCATGGAGAATAATGAACAAGAGAGATGAGCTGGGTGCCTGGAGAAAAATGGACCAGAGTTTTCCTCCTGGAGAGCAGATCTAGGGTCTAATCAAGGAATGTCCTTCACGGTTGGGGCAGGGTCTTCAGAATTCCTGTCCAGCAGGATTCCATCATCACTATGGATCAGTGCCCCCTTTATTTGGACTGGGAGTTTTTACTGTGAATATCCTATCTGCTATGGATTGAATCGTGTCCCTAAAATATGTGTTAGAATCTTCACCTTTATTCCTGTTGATGTAATCCTATTTTGAAATAGGATTTTCTTTGTTATGTTAATGATGCCATGCCAATGTAGAGTGTACCCTGATCCTAATCATTTCTGAGTTATAAAAAGAGCAGATTAGACACAGAGGCGCACACACACTACAGAAGACAGATGCCATGTGAGGATAGCCAGCAACCAACGAAGGACCAGGGCTACCGACTGACAAGGAAGGAGTCGACACGGCCGAGACCCTCATTTGTACTTTCAGCCTCCAGAATTGTGAGGAAATAGATTTATGTTCTTTAAAGCCACCCACTTGTGGTATCTGTGTTTCAGCAACACTAGCTAACTCAGACACCATCCCTGATCCACTATTACATATTTGATGGGATGGGGTTTGGGGGTAAGCAATACCTTGTTGAGTTGATAGGCATCGGACCATGAAGAACTATTGCTGGGCCTGAAAGGAGGAGCTGCATATGACACAGGTATCCTGAACACCGAGCTAAATGTAGTAATAAGAAGGAACTTTGGGCTGTCTCACTTGGGGAGGGATAAGTGTGTTTTCTATGTAGAAGGAAAGATGAGGTATTCAGTGACCAGAAGGATGCTCTGTAGCAGAAACTGCAAGTTATTCCTCAAAATTCATGTTCTTTATCTTTCTGGCACACAATTAGACTACATTTCCCAGTTTCCTTTGCAGTTAAATGAAGTCATGTGACTGAGTTCTAACCAGTAGAATGCAAGCAGAATTGAAAACCTTGGGTTTAGAAGGAGTCTGGTGAAATGAATGAGAGCACAGAATTCTTATTTAGAATTTACTAGACACCACCAGTCCCTGTATTATGTATTTTTCACTCAGTATATCATTATCCAAATCTGGCTCATAAAAACACCACTTTTGTGCTCTTTCATGCTCTTTCCCTTTCCTCTGGCTGGATGCAGATGATGATTAGGCTTTAGGGTATGGGGAAACCTCCAGGTGAAATATCAGATCCACGAATCATCATGTGTGAGTTGAGGATGAAAAATGAGCTCGTGCAGGGCTGTGAGTCCTCAGCAAACAATGACATTATCCAGTGGTGAAATCACAAGCTTTATTACTTACACAGTAATAAGGACAAAGAGAAACAGGGTAAGATTTATCTCAGAGAGTTTCTCCCAACAGGTCCTCTTTTCAGGGTGAGATGACAAGAAAACCTCTTCTCCACATGCCCCTCAATGCATCATAGGCAAAGAAATAAAAGGACAAGGAGACCCAGGGCTTACATACTTCAGGCCAGAGGGCTTTATGTGCTAGGGTGCATAGGAAAAGGGGAAAGGGATAAGTAGGAAGGTGCCTCTTGAGACAATACACAGTCAGGGCTCAGGTTTCATGATGGTGGTTGTCTTGTGGTCATTACCCCCAGCCTTGGTGATGTCAAAGGAAGAACATTCTCTCCCCTTCTGGGATCTAAGATTAGATCTTGCCAGCATGCAATTCTATAGTTAATTATATACCTTACCACTAAGGCACTTGGGGTGGGGCATATTTCCCCTAGAGTACGTTCGTTCAGTACAGTTTCAGTGTTAAGGTCATACGGGCCGGTGGTGGAAGAGAAAACCCTTTACTGCCTCTGCACATTATGTGAAGGAGAGCTGTCCGCTGACCAGAAGCACCCACCTTGGATATTACCTAGAAGAGAAATAAACTCTTACTACTTTTGAAGCATTTTATATTTGGGTCTATCTGTTATATTGTCTCATCCTGTGCTAGCAAACCTCTAAAACTGAAGCTCTTGGCATAATAAAATGGTTGACATGAAAACTCCATTTTGTTGTAGGCTCCTGCTTCTGCATTCCTTAGAATGTAACCTTGACTTCTTCTCATTCATATGCATATGGCCTTGGACCTCTGGCTGGGTGGTATCTGCAGATCCTGGCTCCCCATCAATCATCTTGTTTAACTGGCTTGGCTCTTGCCCCAAGATGACTCATGTCTAATAACCACGAGGGTCAGGAATGCAGTTTTTTAGCAGTTCTTAGTAAACAATGGCAAGGGTCAGGAATGTGATTGTAGGAGAAAGAGTTTACTCAAGACATTCCGGGAAGAAGGTAGTTGCTGATGACTGCCCACCTCGTGACCGTGTGGCCATTATAGACTTCCCTTTCCCATCTTTACTATAAAAAGCACACCTCTCCCTCAATGATCCAGAACAAGTGGTAGATTCCTCTCTGCCCTGTGTTTCCCTAGTTTGAGAAATGTATTACCCTCAATAAATCTCTTTGCTTTTACTTTAACAGAGTAGGCTTTCTTACACTTGGACAATCCTACTCAGTTTCTAAGCCATGGTTTTCTACCTGTAAAGCAGTACCTGCCTCATAAGAGCTGTTGTGTGAGTTAAATGAGATACAACATTTGAAAAACTTACATCATAACAAGGCAGGGAACAAAGTAATGCATGTTCAGTTATGTTGGTTATTAATACCATCTCTTTGTGATTAGGATAGCTTCACATTCTTTGTGAAAACAAATCCCTGACCTTGGGGTGAGGAGACCTAGGTTTTGGAGGAAGTAAAGTGAGGTAGAACACAGAATTTTATTGGTAATTTACTTGCTGTTGGGCCCTATGTTGGGGCCTGAGGTGGTTCAGTGGTATAATTCCCACCTCCCATGCTGGAGACCCAGGTTTGATTTCCACCCAGTGCACCTCATGAGCAGCCACCACCCGTCTGTCAGTGAGGCTTCGGTATTGCTACGATGCTGAACAGGTTTTAGCAGAGCTTCTAGACTAAGATAGACTAGAAAGAAAGGCCTAATGATTTCCTTCAAAAAATCAGCCAGTGAAAACTCTATGGATCACAACTGTTCAACTGGCAACTGATCATAAAGATGGTGCAGGACCAGGCAGTGTTTCACTTCTTTGTGCGTGGAGTCAACGTGAGTTGGGGCCGACTCCAGGGCAGCTAGCAACAACAGGCTCTGTGGTATGTTCTTTAATGCGTTGTTTCACAGCACATCTAAGAGACAGGTCCTCTATTACCTGCCTTTAGAGAAATAGATTGGTGAGGGATTATACCATAATTCAAGCTCAAGGCTACAGATTCCAAAGCCACTAACCCTGAATTATGGCATCAAAGTCTAGAGTTCCTTTCAAGTAAAGTGCCCCTTTCAAGTAAGGGTTTGTACTTGATGGTATCTTTAGTTTCCTTCCAGTTGTAACATTTATGGGACGATGTTTTATTATTTTAACTTTGAAAATACTGGCAATTCATCAACAATTTGGTCTGACGAGAAAGCCAAACCTGGGAGCCAAGCACCAATGTTGTAAGGCTAAGTCAACAGTTAATATTTCAGAATTTATTCTCATAGAAACATCATATTTACTTGGGCACATGCTTTGTTTGTTAGAAAAATTACCTTTTAAGAATTGCATTGTACCACTCATCTACTTGTGCAGGGTGATATGTTTGTACATGCTGGATTTTCAAAGTGTAAACACATTCAATTTATGAATACAGTCTGTGATGTTTATGAAAAGTGGCTTTAGAGTTAGAATGTCCTGTTTTTTTAAAACTCCTCAGATTGGGTTGGTTAGTTAAATTCCTCTTTCTTTGTGAAACAGTCTTGGTGGCTAAGAAAACCTACTAAACAGAAAGGAGATATTTTTTCTAACATATTGTTTTAAACAATCATCCATAGTTACATGCAAATTTTGGAAGTCAGTTTACAGTAAAGTGGCCAGTAAGCCCAGGCTCAGACTTTTTTGTTTGTTTGTTTTGGTGGGTGGACATGAGATAAAAGGGGTTGGGTGGAGACTGGTGTTACCATATGCAGTTGGCGATTTCTAGTTGGAGAGAAAAGCTCTTTAGTGAAGATAATCCCCAAGACATGCTCTCTCTCAGCTTCTCTTAGTATCATGGGTTCTACACTCAGATCAAGTTGGACCACCAGAAATGGGGATCAGATCCATCTTACCTTCCTTGAATTGCATTTTATTGTTCTACTGTTGCCACGTATTAAGCCCAGGCCGATGGATCACAGTTCTCCAAGTACTGCAAGTCTGTTTTCACAGACGTTCCCTCTTACCTTATTCAGTGTCTCCTATATGTATTGCCCCATGGGAAAAACCAAGAAACAAAAAAAACCCCACTGCCGTCGAGTTGATTCCAACTCATAGAGACCCTGTAGGACAGAGGAGAACTATCCCATAGGGTTTCCAAGGTGGTAAGTCTTTACAGAAGCTGTCTACCACATCTTTCTCCCGTGGAGTGGCTGGTGGGTTCAAACCACAGACCTTTTGATTAGCAGCTGAGTGCTTTAACCACTGTGCCACCAGGGCTCCTCACTGCCCCATGAGAGGAGACTGTTTCCCAGCTGTAGGTAGGGAAAATCCTCACTTCTCTGAGAAAGCGGCATGCTTTTTTTGGATCCCAACAGTTGTGTAACTTCACACATTCACCCCTCCTTGACTACCAGCAAGCAAATTTGGGCTCAGTTACAAAGCTCTGTTTATCTTTATGATCAACAAGTCTCCCTTCCCGACTTTTTAAATTGATACGTAATTTACATACAGTAATATGCACAGATCACAGTGTTTATTTAATTTATATGTAAACTGATTTTTTCCCCCAAATCACTGTCAACATCTTTCAGAAATGTCATATGCAGTAAGATGAATAAAGTGAAAATAAGAGAAAAGAAATTTAAAAGGGGGCTGGGATGATGGAAAATCAAGATATAGATCTGGATGTGGTTAAATGGCTGTATAGATAAATAAACTAAATACATATATGAAACATATAATACATATATACATATATCTGCATGTGTGTATGTATATATGTATGTGTATATCATATATGTACAACCTTGTATGTATATATATACATATATATGTATATATGAATGTGTATGTGTGTGTGTGTATGTATATATATAATTAGGGGTGACCATCTCTGAGATGTTTGGAGGTTTAAGAATTTATTTGTTTTTATTTTATGTGTATTATATATGCATGTATGTATGTGTATCTATATATGCATGTATTTTATACATATATACACATACATACATATATGTGTGTATATATAAAGTATGTATGTGTGTATGTATATGTATATGCATGTATTTTATACATATATACACACATTTTATATCTATAAACACACACACACACATATATATATACACATATACGTATAATACCTACCCTCAGAAAAACCAAACCCGTTGCCGTCTAGTTGATTCCGACTCATAGCAACCCTATAGGACAGAGTAGAACGGCCCCATAGGGTTTCCAAGGAGCGGCTGGTGGATTTGAACTGCTGACCTTTTGGTGAGCAGCTGTAGCGCTTAACCACTGTGCCACCAGGCCTCCGCATACAATACGTGCATGCGTAAATTTTATGTGTATTTTATCTATGCATACATCCAATACACGCATACAGAAATAAGCTACACACAAAATAGAAACAGGTCGGTTCTTAAACCTCCAAGCACCTCCGAGATGGTCACCCCCAGTGGCCCTCGGGGCCCGCAGACAGCTGGTCAGACGGTGGACGGTGGCGTTTCCTAGCCAGGGCGACCCCGGGGACAGACTGGGGTCTGCTCCAGGACAGCAGCAGCAATACCAACAGCTGCCGCCTGTGGAGCACCCCCGGGTGCCACACGGCGCCATGATGTTACACTCGTCACGTGTTCTCCTGACACTTGGCCAGGAGGTGTTAGGTCACCCCGTCCCTCACTGACTCACTCAGTCTGCAGGAATCAAGTCCTGATGCGCGGTGAGGCCCCGTGGAGCTCCCAGTCGGTGACCGAGCCCCGTGCAGAATGAGGCCGCTTCAGAGGCCGCTTCATTTCACACCGCTTTCCCTCGCACACTCTCACCCGGCCACACTGGGCTGTTAATTCCTAAAAACGCTCCTTTGTGCCTCGGGGTCGTTGCACACGCTGCCCCTTCTTTCGGAAACGCTCTCCGCGGGCTCTTCACGGCTTCACTGCCCGCTTGGCCTTGAGCTCTCAGCCCCGCTGCACTTCCTCGGACGAATTGCTCCTCACCCCTCCGTTCCGAACAGATGTCCCGGGTCGGGCCAGGGACCTTCCTGCTTTCTGTCGGGACGTTATCTCAGGTTGGGGCGGATTCCGTGTGTTTGTTTCGGGCGTGTCTCCCGGAAACTCCTGGAAAGCAGGAATCCTGTTTGTACTGAACTCCTGATAACCCCGTTGCACTGAATGAATAATGACGTGGCCTGTAGTGACAAGTCGATGGTTAGCCTTGGAAGATGAAGTGGTGAAAAAAATCAAATGCCAGCTGGCCCATAAATCCTAATTTGAAGTTTCCAGACATTTAGAAATAAACAAACAAAAAGAAGAATTACAAGACAAACAAAGCCCCAGTGTGATGAATATTTAAGAAGGAGATGTGCCGAAGGCTGTGGCTACTTAAAACAAAGGAAACCCACAGTGTTTGGGGGTATTAGTGGGGGTGAAGACGTGTGGGTTTATGAATAGCTGAAATTAAAAATAAATAAAAGTTGGGAGAGTGAAAAATTGTGGAAAGGGTCAGCTTGCTAGACTGTCTCTCCCCTCGAGGCATCAGCAGTGGGGCGCAGAGGTTGCAGATGATGAGGCTGGAGAAGGGCTCAGAATATGGCAAATCCTGCTGAGAAGTCTTCTGGTGGACCAGTTCTCCCAACAGCTATTCAAGGAGGAAGTGCAGAGTGTCGTCAAAGGGAGTCACAGGAATATTGCTCAGGGGCATGGAAACAGCCCTACAAGTGTGATAGCATGGTGGCCTGTTGAAACAGGACCTGCGTGTTCTGCACAGACACCATCAGGGTCTGAGGGGCAGAGCAGAGTCAGCCGGGGAGCAGGCTGAGCCCCATGTTGGAAAGTTGACTTCAGCTGCAATGAAGACCAAGTGTTGAAATGTGGTTCTCCATAACAAAAGTACTCCCCAGAGAGATGTCACTGCCTGGGGCGTCAGCTCCAGACGGGGAATGCAGACAACAGCCGGAGGAGTTATGTGTGTGTGTGTTTTCAGAGCACTGCTAAAGCAATGCTTTGTCAACTCCCTTCCAAGCAACAACACAGAGAAGCTATACATTCTAATGAGACCACCATTGCGCGAAACATAAAAGTGTCTCTTGTTTAGGAAATGTCTTCAGGGTCTGTGTTGTGGGCATTGGTATGGCACCCCTTCTAGCCCAGTGCTTGGCATCAAAGCAGGAGCTTTAGGATGGGTGAGTGCATGAGTGAATGAAAAAGAAATGAATGCGAAACCTCAGAGGAACAAATCTTCCCTGGTGGAGGGGGCTTTAATGTTTGGAAATCACTAAGAGCCGCTTGGTAGTATCGAGAGCATGGACGTTGCAGGCAGATTGTCTGAGTTCAAATCTCAGTGCCACCACTTAATAGCTAGGTGATCTTGGGCAAGTCATTCAAGCTCAAGTTCACTCATGTGTTGAATGAGGATAATAATAGTTACCTCAGAGGGTTGGGGGAGAGTTGAATTAGTTAATACACCCAAAGCACTTAGAAGGCCAGGTACCTAGCAGACAATGTACTATCATTATTTGGAATAACAAACAAGAGTAACTGATTAAGCTGGGTAACAGCTTTATCATTTTTAAAGCATTTCTGTGACTCTGTCCTTGAAGTCAATGAGGTCTGTCCCTGGGGCTTTCCCATTGCCTTGTTGGTTCTCTCCCTCTTTTCCACCATTTTCCACCTCAGAGACCAGGACCCTCATGCTGCCCACCGGCTTCCCAAGACCCTCACTGTGGCATCGCAGCCTGCCCAGCTCCGGTCCTTTCCCGACCTCTTGATCAAAGCTGTCCGGTCCTGTCTTCTTGTCCCTTGGGTTCCTGCTCCCTGTTCCTTTTGCTGATGTACTAGCGTACGCCAAGGTATCATTACAGCAAGTACTTAAAAGCCATGATTTCCTTCAGGAGGGTTTGATGTCCTAACCCCGGGGACAGAATAATGTTTTAATCTCAAGGAAGGGCCAATGGGGAGACATTTTTTGTCAAAAAGATTTTTTTTTTGGCACCCTTCAGATTTCCACTTATCTCACCTGACCCAGCTCTTAGATTTCCTACAGCAGCTGAAAAATTGCCGTCTCACAACCCCAAGGAATAGATTTCTAATAATGAATTTAGAAACACTTGTAATCATAACATTTGCAAATCTGACCAAATAAATGACTGCCCACTTTGCTTACTGGTAAGAACAGTTCTGACTGTATGGAAAGAATTTTCTTAGAGATTCTTTCCCAGACACACCCTAACTCAGAGTGGTTCACCTCGTCCTCTCTCTGTTCTTTGCATATATATTTTAATGCCTGCACCACACTGCATTATAACAATTTTTCACTGATTTGTACCAAACCACAGATAATGAGCTTCTTGAGAGGCAGGTCTATTTCTCATTCATCTCTGAGTCCCTAGGACCCAACACAGTGCTTGCCATGAGGTAGGTGCTCCACACACATTTACTGAACTCCACTAAGCTAATTCTCAACCATCTCCTAGT
>NW_004443959.1:21658521-21667769 GCF_000243295.1 Trichechus manatus latirostris | reverse complement strand
TTGGTTTCCTCCTAAATGATGTCATTAGGAACCCAAGTTATTTATACATTTCTATGCCTCTAACTTTAATATGTTGTCCTTGTCCTCATACTTGATGCTTCATGATGACAGGGTGGTTGCTGTACTTCCTGGCATCACATCTCCATTAATGAAAGAAATATGGGGAAGAAGGGTTGATTCAAGCACATCTATCCTTTTTTCAGGGGGGAAAAAGCTTTCTCAGAAACACCCACATCCAACAGACCTCTTAGGTTTCATTGGCCAGAACTGGTGACATGGACACTCTTAGTTGCTTGGGAGGCTGGGAGAATAGGGACTAAGATTATTGTGATTTTCTTATATCAATTATGATCTACTACTTGGGTCTGGGTAACGGTAGGCCTCCCAAAAATTGGGGTTTGTTTCAAGAAAGAGGTGATATAGACACTGGGTAAGGAAATAAGGAATATTGCCTCATATTATGTCATGCCAATAAAATCATATACAGCCTCATCATTTTATAGATGAAAAAACAAAAGTCTGCTTCACAATTTTGCAAACATTAAGGCTGCTGTTCTCTGAACTTATAGGTGGCTTGGCATGAAGGACCATTCATTTTGTTGCAGGTTTCTATGTCAGAATGCATGTGATTTGGACAAAAAACTGCCAACTATTTTACCAGCCTCCTAGTATAAGGTCTCAGGCAGTTTCAGAGGTAGCACTGTAAGTGGGAGCCACAACTGGGTATCAGAAGAGGTGGGTTCCTTACATTTTCAACTGTAAAAAACCAAAAACCAAACCCATTGCCATTGAGTGGATTCCCACTCAGGGGCCCTAGAAGGCAGAGTAGAAATGTCCCATGGAGTTTCTAAGGAGTGGCTGGAAGATTTGAACTGCTGACCTTTTGGTTAGCAGCCGTAGCTCTTAACCACTACACTACCAGGGTTTCTATTTCACCAGTGCATTGGTTAAGAGCTTGGTTGCCAACCAAAAGGTTAGCAGTTCGAGTCCACCAGCTGCTCCTTGGAGACTCTATGTACTATAGGGTCACCGTGAGTCAGAATCGACTCAACAGCAACGTATCGCCCCTTTTTATAAACTGATTAAAATTAATTGGGTTTCCCATTTATAGGGCCACTATGAGTCAGAAAGGGACCTAGATTTATAAAAAAAATAATTAACATAAATAACTAGACCCGTTAACCACATGCTGACCACTGTTATCACAATGAGTGATGTCATTTCAGCCCCCAAAACAAGCTAATGTGGCATCCTACGGAGCCTGTGCCTCCTTCCATGGCCAAGTGTAGGATTTCCATCATGTTTTTTTGTAACAGTGAAAACAGCTCCTGGATCCCCATCACTATCCACTCCATTTCCCAAGTTTCCAGGAACCAAGTCAATAACCATTGTTGGAGCTGCTGCTTTCCAGCCAATGTGTGACTTCGAGCAAGTCACGCACCCTCTCCAGATGTCATCCTCATCTTCTGTAAAGGGAAGGTGCTAAGCATGATATCCTTTAAAAGTCCTTGCAACTCTGAAAGTCCATAATGCCCCCAAGAGCGAAAAATGGTGATGACTATTCGCATGAAGTCCGAGGACGCTCCCTCAGTGACTTCCCCTTTCTGTTAGTCACCAAATTCGGTCAGGCTGGCCAGGCAGCTTACCATCCACGTCTCAGGCTTCCACACCCTTTAAGCAAAAAGCATTTGAACAGTGTGAGGGGAGCCTGGCGGCAGCAAACGGGCATGCGTGAACGCAGCCTAACTAAGAGAACTGTGGACAGTTTTCCGTCCTCTTCTCTGTGTGCTACGGCTCTGAAAGGGAGACCTCCCGCTCCGGCCCGGCCCACATCTTAGACCTCTGTGTCTCGTTCTTTCCTCTCATTTCTGGCTCTCGCTGGCTGTGTTGGCCCCGGCTGATTCTGCACAAAGCAGACAATCCCAGAATCAAGTTTCCCCCTTTCATCTGGAACTGAAATGGGATTTTTTTTTTCCTGTTGGTTTTATGCTTTCAGTATCAGAGGTCACCATGTAGCGTTTCTAAAGGAGAGGAATAGTGACAGAGTCTCAGAGACACAGAAACAGAGGCACAGAAAACCCACTCTTAAGGAAATGCTCCCTTTTAGCTTAGTTACTCTAGCAATCCCAGATGCCAATCTTCGTGGATTTCGAAAGCCTCATTTTGAAGGAACGAAAAGGCTGATGGCTGCGGGGGAGAACTCATAAGGCCACTTCAATCTCTTCTTCCTACTTTCTTCTCCAGAAAAACACCAAAAGAGCATGTGTGCTGATCCCCAGGGATTGCTCCTGAGGTCTTTGGTGGACACTCTATCCTGTTATCTGATTCCAGATAGGCGAAAAAGCCACAGAGCTGCAAAATTTTCAAGGGGCGAGAAAGAGAAAATCTCCCCCTCTTTCTGTTGCCTGATCTGTGGCTGGTTGGCGACCTTGGTTGGAGGGGTGCTGACACGTCATGGGTTCGTTTTCTACGTAAGATTGTTAGTTTCACCACTTCCTGTTTCTGAAGCCTGGGCCGCATGCCCCCTCAGTGTCTCCTGCAGGGTGACCAGCTGACAGCTCCTGGCTGGCTCCCACTTGCCCGTCTGCACGCTGGTTGAGCAGCTCAGAGTGCCCGCCCTTCCCCTGCCTGCCCATCCATCTGCATACAGCTAGTGAGCATCTCCCACGGGCCAGCCACAGTGCTCGGCGCTGTGAATGAGCCAAAAGCAAGTCTGGTTTTGAAGGTGCCAGCCTCAAGACACTTCTTAGTTGGTATAAGACACATACATTATTAACACAGAAAAAAAAGAACGAAGGAGAGGCTTTTCGTAGGAGAGGCAGGAGTAAAGCTTTTCACACAACACAAAACGTGACTGTCCTCTTCTCTCAACTACCCCGACTTGCCCCTGCGTTAGTTAACCTCCTGCGGATTCCGACTCATGGTGACCCCATGTGTACAGAGCTGAACTACTCTACAGGGTTTTCCAAGCTGTGACCTTTCAGAAGCAGATCCCCAGGCTGTCTTCTGAGGTGCCTCTGGATGGGTTCAAACCACCAACCTTTCTGCTAGTAGTTGAGCGCTTTACTGTTTGCACCACCTGGGGACTTCTCTTCATCTTTACTAGATAGGACCAGAACAGCCTCTACACTGGCTGTGCCAACTTACACTCCCAACCAGCAATGTCCAAAAGTTCTAGTTGACCTACATCCCCTCCGGTGTATCTCAGAGTTTCTCAACGCCGGCACCATTGACACTTGGGGTCAGAAAAGTCTTTGTTGTGAAGGGCTGTCCTGTGCATTGTAGGATGTTTAGCAGCATCCCTGGCCTCTACCCACTAAGTGCCAGTAACATCCCTAAGGTGTGACAACCGAATATATTTCTAGACACTACCAAATGTTCCCTGGGGGGTAACACTCTGCAGTTGAGAACCGCTGGTGTATCTCAACTTCTGTCAATTTCATAGGTGTAAGTGATGTCATTGTCATTTTCGTTGGCACGTCTCTAATTACTAGTCAGGTTGAGTGTTTTTCTTGGCTTTTGGACATTTATGTTTCCTCTTTTGTGAATTGCCTGTTCATAATTTTTGCCCATATTTCTACCAGGTTGTTGGTGTATTCTTACTGATTTATATACAGTATTCTTTAAGTATTTTGGATAGTTATCTTCTGTTAGTTATTCCAGTGGTCTTTCTACACCAAAACAATGTTCACAGATTTCTTCTTATAAAGATGGGAAACAAAGTACATTGAATTAGTAAAACTACCTCCATTTTTAAATAAGTAAACTTTAAGAGTCCTTGGACTATTTTGATCTTTCATTTTCTTTTACCCTGAAGTAAGAGGAGACAATTTTAAAAAATTTCTTTCTGGCATGGAATCTGTTATTTGTACTCAAATTGTGTTGCTAATCAGGAATTACTGTTAAGATTTTGGATGGGATTGATAATAGTAGGAGAAAAACTATTTTCAAAGACTTTCTCTGAAAACATTAATTAATGGAAGTTACTAATTCTAAAAATGGCAAAAATTTTTCTCACTACTAGGACCTTGATTTTTTTTTCTTTTTTTTAATTAGTATTTTCAATCCCATCAACAAACATTTATTGAGGACCTAATCCAGGTTGGGAGTCCTTGCAAACAGTTAACTCGCTCATCAGCTAACCAGAAGGTTGAAGGTTTGAGTCCACTCAGAAGAGCCTCAGAAGAAAGTCCAGGTGATCTACTTCCAAAAACTCAGCCATTGAAAACCCTACGGAGCACAGTTCTACTCTGACACACATGGGGTCGTCATGAGTTGGGGTCACCATGAGTCAGAGTAGACTTGACAGTGACTGGTTGTTTAAATTAGGTTGACACCAGAGATATTGTAAAAATAAACAAGACACAGTCCCCACTCCAGCAGTTTATAGTTAATTGGAAAAATAAGACACTGGTGTAAATAACTATAATAACATCAGAATATAATGTTTATAAAAAACTTGCAAAGTGACCTGTTAGCCACATTTATTCATTTATTCAACAAACCTTTCTTCTGCCTGTTCTTTAGGGCTACAGTCCCCGCCCTGGAGGACATCTCGTTTAGTGGAGGAGCTCAGAATCTATGTCCCATGGAAGCAGAGATTTTTTTTCTGGTTGTGGGAGCGATGAAAAGTTTGGAGGAGGAGAGAATGTCTGATCTAGCCCTTGAAGGGTAGGTAGCATTTCTTTGGGAATGAGATGGCAGAGCATCCTGGACTCTAGCACAGAGACTTAAATATCTGCCTCGTAGAAATAACCAGTACATTGACTTGAACAACAGCATGCAGGTTGGAAATGGTTGAACATTCGGAAAGCTATAACTGCGGGAGCCCATCTTGTTTCCTTTAAGCACCCTTACATTATCTCCGAGTAGATCTTCGTATACAATTAGTCAGTGAATATAAAAATGGCAGTTCTTGTATGATTTTTAAGAGGACTGCAAAGAAATGCATTTATCTTGGTCATCCCCAAGTTATAAATCCAGTATTCCAACTGATAAAGAATGAGCTGCAGCCACCGGGGATTTTTCTTTCAGAGAGTTAGGAAGATTAATTCAGGCATCTTGTCTTTTCTTTCTTTCTTTTATCTCTTATTTAGAACCCACAGCTGAAAAATAAAGAAGCATTGGCCGGCTTACATTTCAGCATACTGGATGCAGGGTACACTGGGGACATCATGTAGTCGGTTCTGATCTGGGCTTTGAAAACGCTTTGAATGGGTTAACTCTCAAGCTAATTCTCAGAGTCAGTGTCATTACATCCCAGGGTGCTGTGACCTGGAGCAAGCTATGTGCTAAGAAGGGCATGAAAAAGAAAGAAAAGCACAGGGCGCAGGAATCTGGCTGCAGCCAACGTAAATACCTGGGGTAAGTAGAAGTAGTAAGTCTGCTTTAGAAATCAGAGCAAGCAAGAGGCTGAAACCAAAAAAGATTTTGCAGGGTTTTTCTTTTTTTTTTTTTTTTTTTTGGCAGCGGGGAGGTGGTGGTGGTGGTATTATTATCATTTTGTTTTTCTTTTCAAGGAAAAACATACCAAATGAAATTCCTCTTATTAAAATTTTTATATGAATTTGAATTGTATGAAAGGCATTTTTGGTGCTTTCCCACTAATCTCTTTCCTCTTTTTATACCTCCTTCCACTTCTTCAATAACTGTAATTAATAATGGGAAACTTGAGGACTTTGAAAGAACTTACGGGATTTTTAAGATATAGTGTACTTTGGAGCTTATTTTATTATACTCCCATCTTTTTGTTGCCGAGCTCTTAACCACTGTGTCGCCAGGGCTCCTATTTTGTTATACTCTCATCTTTTTGTTACTTCTATAAAGCCCTGAGTATTATTAAGAAGAAGGAAATGAACTGGTTGGAATCAATAAGCATTTATAGTCATAATGTGGATGCCCAGCGTTGCAACACCAGTCCCCAAAATGGGCTTTTTCCATTGGGGCTTCCACAGTTTACCCCAGCCTTAATAGGTGGGCCCCTCCCATTGCTTCCCATGATGATTTGTCCTTCTACCCCTCTTCCCTCCCCAGCTAGAATGTGACAGATTTGAGCTCTGGGACTGTTACTGATTACATTGTGCCCTCCCCCTCCCCCTGCAAACATGTATTAGAGTCCTAACCCCTATATCTGTGGATGTAGTCCTGTGTGGAAATAGGGTTTTCTTTGTTGTGTTAATTATATTATACTCAAGTAGGGCGGGTTCTAAATCTAATCACTTCTGAGTTATACAAAGACCAGAACAGACAGACATTCACGCACGGGGGAAGCTATATGCCATGTCAGGATCATCTACAAGCCAAAGAACCTAGGAACACCCAGGGCTACTTCAAGGAGGTAATGACACAGCCAAGACTCTGATTTGGACTTTCAGCCTCCAGACCTGCAAACAAAATTAATTTCTATTCTTTAAAGTCACCAACTTGGGCTCTTAAAAGCTTGTAAGTGGCCATCTAAGATACTCCACTGACCTCCCCCTGTCTGGAGCAAGGGAGAATGAAGAAAACCAGAGACACAAGAGAAAGATTCCTCCAAAGGACTAATGGACCACAGGAACCACAGCCTCCACCAGACTGAGTCCAGCACAATTACATGGTGCTTGGCTACCACCACCGACTACTCTGGCAAGGATCACAATAGAGGGTCTCAGACAGAGCTGGAGGAAAATGTAGAACAAAATTCAAACTCACAAAAAAGACCAGACTTACTGGTCTGACAGAGACTGGAGAAACTCCGACAGTATGGCCCCCAGACACCCTTTTAATTCATTAATGAAGTCACTCCTGGGATTCACCCTTCAGCCAAAGATTAAAACCAAAAAACCCCTTGCCATCGAGTTGATTCCGATTCATAGCGACCCTATAAGACAGAGTAGAACTGCCCCATAGGGTTTCTAAGGAGTGTGTCTGGTGGATTTGAACTGCTGACCTTTTGGTTAGCAGCTGAGCTGTTAACCACTGCACCACCAGGGCTCCAGCCAAAGATTAGACAGGCCCATAAAACAAACAATAATACACGTAGCGCAACCATGTATACGAGATTCACTGGGACACCAGCCTGGGGCAAGGACGAGAAGGCAGGAGGGGATAGGAAAGCTGGACAAATGGATATGGTGAACTCAAGGTTGAGAAGGGGAGAGTACTGACATGTTGTGGGGTTGGCAACCAGCGTCACAAAACATGTATTAATTGTTTAATGAGAAACTAATTTGCACTGTAAACCTTCATCTAAAGCATGCACGCACGCGCACACGCGACACACACACACACACACACACACACACACACACACACACACACAAAAGTCACCCACCTGTGGTATTTCTGTTACAGCAGCACTAGGAAACTAAGACAGAGACCACTTATATCTATTTTTTCTTTCCCCACATCTGCCTGTTAGATGCTCAATACTTATCTGATTGGGTACTCAACTAGTCCTCCTGTAGGGTTTGCTACTAGCTAACCATTTTTGAGGCAAGGTTAGATTATGGAATTAGAGTCAGATGACATGAATTCAAATTCCTATTTTACAACTTCCAAGGTTTTCATATGATCTTTGGAATCCTTCTGAAAGGGCAGATAGGCAACTATTTATTTAATGCCTATGCACTCTGTGCTGGGCCTTGTGCAATACATTTGCTTTATCATTTCATTTAATCTTCACATCAGTCATGGATTGTAGGTGTCCTGACTTTATACATAAAGATTCTGAGGCTCAGAGGGTTTAGTGATTTGTCCAAGGACACACACAGTAAGCAGGAGAGATACAGCCAAAGCTTGGGGGATCATCTAGTGAGGTGTTTATGAAAGCATTTTCAAATGAAAATGGAAGGGATTTTAACTAAAGGATTATAGTTTCAGGGGACAGAAATCCAACCGATATTTGGCCTGGACAAAAAGGGATCAAAGATGTCACTTTGAGGACTAAGGTGCCCCTGACCCAAGCCATGGTATTTTTGTTCACCTCATATGCATGCGAGTGAATAAGGAAGACAGCGAATAAGGAGGACGGAAGAAGAATTGATGTCTTTGAATTATGGTGTTGGCAAAGAATATCGAATATACCATGGACTGCCAGAAGAACGAACAAGTCTGTCTCGGAAGAAGTACAGCTGGACTGCTTCTTAGAAGTGAGGATGGCGCGATTTCATCTCAGGCACTTTGGAAATGTTATCAGGAAGGGTCAGTTCCTGGAGAAGGACATCATGCTTGGTAAAGTAGAGGGTCAGCAAAAGATAGGAAGATCCTCAATGAGATGGATTGACACAGTGGCTGCAACAATGGGCTCAAGCATAGCGAGGATTGTGATGATGATACAGGACTGGGCCGTGTTTTGTTCTGTTGTACCCAGGGTCACTGTGAGTCAGAACCAACTCGATGGCACCTGACAACAATTGGCTCCTACAGGTGAAAAGCTTAGGATAGTCTTCAGGCACAAATGATGCTGAAAAGGAAGTTCAAATGACATTATATAGTACCTTCTTCTTTTTCTCCGTTGGCGTTGCTTTTCTTTGTGTTGGCTTCCTTCTCAGGCAGGCTTGACCCCATGCTGTCTAGCAGCAGTTCTGAGCCTTCATTCTACCCTAGTAGTCCTAGTACCGCAGAGTCTCACAGAGGACCTTGCATTAGCCTCGCTACGGTCGCATGCTGTCCCCAAGAGCCCATAGCTGGGACTCTGGCCAAACCTAGATCATCTGCCTACTCTTGGCACCTGGAAGCCAGGGAGTGGTGTCAACCACACACCCTGAGAGGGGTGTTGTTATCACAAGAAGAGGGTGTAGATCGAGGGCAGGTGAGAGGCTATCTATCACAGCATGTATTATTTATGGCATCATTACCCTCAGGGGTGTTTATATTAAAAATGAAAGGCCCGCACAGGCCAAAGAAATTAATGACCTCCAAGAAATATGTCAGGTAATGTGGAAATTTCACACAGTGGGAGGAAAGGGAAGGCTGGGCCCATGGGAGGCAGCCCCATTCTGTCTTTCCATAAGGCTGGCCCTGCTCACATTCTGAGCTGAGCACAGTGGTCCTGGTGCCCCAGATTTTTGTTCACTTCCTTCCTTCCTGTCTGGCAGAGCTGGCCCAAACTACAAAGAGGGACTTAAGAGGACTAAGAATAACACGTACTTTTAAAACTTAATTTAAAAATTTTTTTTAATCTCAGGACTCAGTTTTTCTTCCTCATAGCATTTTGCTTTTCTGTTTCTTACAACCTCTCCATGGAATGGGCAGAGGAAAGGACTATT
>NW_004443959.1:21648456-21656681 GCF_000243295.1 Trichechus manatus latirostris | reverse complement strand
CAAACCTTTAAGTCTGGTCTTTTTACTAGAATTTGAGTTCCACACCCCACTTTTCTCCTGCTCTGTCAGGCACTCTCTGTTGTGTTCCCTGTCAGGGCGATCATTGTGGTAGCGGGGCACTATCTAGTTCTTCTGCAGACCCTTATATTGTTATTTCATTTAAGCCTCTTTAATCCTGTAAGGTTAGCATTATTATCCCCAATTTAGAGTTGAGAAATCAGAGGCTCAGAGAGGTTGGGTGAATTGCCTCAGGTCACACAGCAAGTAAATGACCAAATATGGACTCAAATCTAGATCTGCTGTTGTCCATTATCTGGTCTTCCTAATAACCATGACCTTGTCAGAGACCAAGTATCCAAAAATAACTCCATCCCTGCTCAGCCCAAGCCCCTCCAATACTGAAGTTTGTCCCACCAATGAGGCAGAAATTATGTGTCAAGCACTGTGCTACCAAACGAGAAACCAAACCCACTGCCTTTGAGCTGCTTCCGACTCATAGTGACCCTATAGGACAGAGTAGAACTACCCCACAGGGTTTCCATAAATCTTTACGGAAGCTAACTGCCACATCTTTCTTCCATGGGGTGGCTGGTGGGTTCAAATTGGTGACCTTTCCATTAGAAGCCAAGTGCTTTAATCACTGTGGCACCTGGGCTCCTCAAATGTGCTAAAACCAGACACAACCAGACCTGTTGCCATCCAGTCGATTCCGACTCATAGTGACCCTATAGGTCAGAGAAGAACTGCCCCACTAGGGTTTCCAGGGAGTGGCTGGTGGAGCTGAACTAGTTAGCAGCCTGACCTTTTAACCACTGTGCCAGCAGGGCTCCTGCAGTGTGCTAAGTGCTAAGTAAATATTAAACGAAACTCTTATTTTCCTCCTCAAAGAGGAGCTAGTGTGTTCAGGAGAGCATCTTAGCCTGTACTGGAAGAGAATGCATCGCTCCTTTCAAGGATAAGTACGTAATTACTGCTGGTGTCTCTTCACCTTGCTCTTTACAATCTCCCAGAAGGAAAGCAAAACCCTGCTGATGGAATATAAAATAAATAAATAAAGAGGAAATCTTCACTTTTGCAACAGACAGACAGGACAAGTATCCAAGAGTTAAAGACGAGAATGATATTATGACACAAGACGATCCTTCAGGGAAAATTCTCTAGGCGAAGTTATTAACTATATTTCCCGTATTTAAGAGGATGCTTAGCAAGTTCAGATGCAGTAAAATTATCCCAGGGGTGCAATCTTATTTCTCAGTGGGAAATGTCACTCTGTTCGCTAACATTCCTTATTTTCTCTTCAGTTTGTGTGTCTTGCTTAGCTTTGAAATCTTGCTCATAACAGTGCCTTTCCAGCCCATTAGCAGGCTCTCTAGCTGCAGTGTTTTCTTTATGTCTCAGAACTGAATTAATATGTATTTCTTCATCTGAAGCCATATGGAGCTTAAAAATCCTATGGCAGTGTCCATAAATGGCCACTCTCTCCCATACTTTGCCAACTGGGCGGAAAGATACCCAGATTGGCAAAGAAGGATGGGAAGTGAGGTCTTCAGAAAAGCTGCCACATGTCATTTTCATTTTAAAAAATGTGTGTGCTGAAGTCCTCAGTATTTGGCTCAGAGAAAGATGGTCAGAGAATGGGCTTTTGCAAAATATCACAGTTTCTAACAGACCCAGGCCTAATTACAGGCTGTGTATTGAACTATACAAACAATACTGCACAGTGTATCTTTACTACTGTTTAAAACAACCGTGGAAACAGAAAGGCTTGCTTTTCTTGAGAAAAAGGCCAAGGTGTACGTGGAAACTCAATTCACACATTTGAAAGATGCACATGTATAGAAGGAAACTGTGAAGCGTGAACTACATTTCCTATTGTGGAATAGATGACAATTGGGTAAAAATTGTATTCTCTGCTAGTTGGAATGTAAACTTCTTTTAAAAAAACATGACTATCTTTTTATGGGACAGAAAAATCTGGACCATTTTTTATCTTTTTTTTAATTGTACTTTAGATGAAGGTTTACAGAACAAATAGTTTCTCATTAAACAGTTAGTACACATATTGTTTTATGACAATGGTTAACAACCCCACGACATGTCCAACACTCTCCCTTCTTGACCTTGGGTTCCCTATTACCAGCTTCCTGTTCCCTCCTGCCTTCTAGTCCTTGTCCCTGGGCTGTTGTGCCCCATTAGTCTTGTTTTGTTTTATGGGGCTGTCTAATCTTTGGCTGAACGGTGAACCTCGGGAGTGACTTTATTACTGAGCTAAAAGGGTGTCCGGGGGCCGTACTCGGGGTTTCTCCAGTGGACCATTTTTTTAAATGGCATTTCTACAGTAAACCTTTGAAGCAATCATGGCTTCTCAGCCCAAGATGAAAACAACCTTGCGTAACAGAAGACACACATGGGCATGATGCAAACATCCCTGGGCTAAGCGAGAACACAAGTCAAGGGCTCCTGAAAACTTGAGAAACAGGCTTTAAAACTATGCACCATCAGCAAGCAGGTTTTACACACATCTGCTGTTAAGTACAGGGAGAATAAGTTTCTGTCTGAGGCAGCTACATTTACTAATGGAGCCCTGGCAGTTCAGCAGTTCGAATCCACCAGCCTGTCTTTGGAAACCCTGTGGGACAGTTCTACTCTGTCCTATAGGAGCACTATGAGTCGGAATCGACTCGATGACAATGGATTTTGGTTTTTTGAGGCAGATGTCTGAGTCTTGTCCTTTACTTTTTTAAAAAAACCTCTTATTGAGATATGATTCACATATGTCCTAGAAAACTCATCCATTTAGAGTACACAACTCAGTGGCTTTTAGGATACTCAGAGACTTGCGTACTCATCACCACAGTCAGTTTTCATTACCCCAAAAAGGAACCCCACCACACTCCTTAGGCTGCACCTATTGACCCCAACTCCCCATCCCCCAAGCCTTAAGCAACCATTAGTCTGCTTCCTGTCTCTATAGCGTTACCTCTTCCGGCCATTTCATATAAAGGGAGTCATGCAGTATGTGGTCCTTCACGACTGGCCTCTTTCACTTGGTGGAATGTTTTCAAGCTTCCCCTGCATTGTAGCATTCCTTGGTACTTCATTTCTTTTTATTTATTGCTGATTAATATTCCATTGTATGGATATACCACATCTTATTTATCCATTTGTCAGGTGACGGGCTTTTGGATTGTTTCACTTTTTGGATATTATGAACAATGATGCTATGAACTTTTGGATACAAGTTTTTGTGTGGACATACGCTTTCAATTATCCTGAGTGTAAAGTCCCTGGGGGCACAAGGTTTGCGTTGGACTACTTGCAGCAATGCCAGTGCTTCTAACCCAGCCAGTGGCTCCACAGAAGAAAGGCCTGGAGATCTGCTTCTGTAAAGATTACACCCAAGAAAACCCTACAGAGCTCAGTTCTACTCTAACACATGGGGTTGCCGTGAGTCGGAATTGGCTCGAAGGCAATGGGCTTGGTTTTTTTTGGGGGGAGGGTATGTAGCTAGGAGAGGAATTGCTAGATTATGCAGTAACTCTAGGTTTAAGTTTGAGGAACTATCAGACTGTTTTCCAAAAAAGCTGCACTACTTGAAATAGCCACCAGAAGTGTATGAAGGTTCTGATTGCTCCACATTTTTGCCAACACTTGTTATTATTTGTCTTTTTGATCTTAGCCATCTTATTAGTTGTGAAATGGTATCTATTGTGGTTTTTATTTTTATTTCCCTGATGGCTAATGATGTTGAGCATCTTTCGTGTGCTCCCTGGCCATTTGTATGTCTTCTTTAAAAACATGCCTACTCAAATCCTTTGCTCATTTTTTATCGTTTTTGTTTTTTGTTTTAGTAGTAAGAGTACTTTATATATTCTGGATACCAGACCCTTGTCAGATATATGAGTTGCAAATATTTTCTCCCAGTCTGTGGGTTATCTTTATGCTTTCTTCATGGTATTGCTTGCCACACAAGAGTTTTTAATTTTAATGTAGTCCAATTTACTATTTTTTCCTTTGTCACTTGCGTTTTTTGGTGTCACATTTAAGAAACCATTGTCTAATCCAAGGTCATGAAGATTTACTCTTATATTTTTTTCTAAGTGTTTTATAGTATAAGTTCTTATATTTAGTTCTGTCATCCATTTTTAGTTAGTTTTTGTGCATAGTGTAAAGAAGTGGTCAAGCTTTATTTATTTTATGTGGATATCCAGGTGTCTCAGCATCATTTGCTTAAAAGACTATTGTTTCAACTTTGAATTGTCTTGGTACCCTTGATAAAAATCAACTGACCATTAATAAAAGAGCCAGGTTGAAGAAATTCCCTTTTACTCCTACTTTGTTGAGTGTTTTGAAAATAATTCAGTGTTGGATTTTGTCACATGCTTTTTCCCCCCACCTCTATTGAGATGATTATATGGTTTCTGTCCTTTATTCTATGAATATGATACAATACATTAATATGGTATAATATGGCACATTACAATTGCTGCTAAACCAGCCTTGCATTCCCGGGATAAACACCACTTAGTCATGGTGTATAATACTCTTTATACGTTGATGGATGCTATTGACAAGTGTTTTGTTACAGATTTTTGCCTCTCCATTGTCTGAGTTACCTAGTGCCCCAAATACCACGAGTGGGTGGCTTTAAAGAACAGAAATTTATTTTCTCACAGTTCTGGAGGATAGAAGTCCAAAGCAGGGTCTTGGCCATGTAAATTCCTTCCCTATCGGTAGCCCGGGGTGTTTCTTGGCCCTTTGGCGTTCCTTAGCTTGTAGACAATCCTCACATTGTGTCTGCCTTCCCCCATGTGTGTCTCTATGTCAGTTCTGGTCTTTTCTATAACTTAGGAGTGATTAGGTTTAGGACCCACCCTACACTGTTGTGACTCATTAACATAATGAAAGAAAAACCCTTATTTCCAAACAGAGTCATATATACAGGTATGGGGTAAGGATTTCAGCACATATTTTGGGGGGACACAACTCAATCCCTAACATGTACTGAGAAGGGATATTAATTTGTAGTTTTCTTTCTTGTGATATCTTTGCTCAGTTTTGGTATCAGGGTAACACTGGTCTCATAGGATGAGTCAGGAAATGTTTTACCCTCCTCTGTTTTTTTGGAAGAGTTTGTGAAGGACTGGTATTAACTCTTTAAATGTATGGTAGAATTCGCCAGTGAAATTATTTTATGCAATAAATGTTTACATTGGTTAAGAGAAGAAAGGGGAAGAAATGTGCCATAATATTATCTTTTATGATTACCTGTACGGGCTCTCTCCGTTTTATCACGTGAATTTAAATTACTCTGTGGTATCACTGGCATTCAGCCTGAAAGACCTCCTTTAGTATTACTTGGAAGGCAGGTCTGCTAGCAATGAATTCTCTCAGCTTTTGTTCATCTGGGAATATCTTTATTTCCCCTTCATTTCTGAAGGATAGCTTTGCTGGAAGATTTTTGGTTGCATTTTTTTTAACTTTCAGAACTTTGAGTATGTCATTCCACTGCTGCCTGGCCTTCTTTGCTTCTGATGGTAAGTCAGCTGTTGATCTTATTGGTATTCCCTTGTATGTGATGAGTCATTTTTACATTCATGATTTGCTCTTTCTTTGACTTCTAGCATTTTGACTATGATATGTCTAGTTGTGGATCTCTGCTTTTATCTTACTTGGTGTTTGTTGAGTTTCTTGGATGTGTAGATTAATATTTTCACCAAATTTGGGAAATTTTCTGTCATGTTGAAAGGTATTTTTTTCTGTGCCTTTCTTTCTCTTTTCTCTTCCAGGGAGTTGCATTAAGCATTTGTTAGTGTCCTACACTTGCCTGAGGCTCCGTTCATTTTTCTACATTCTTTTTTCTCTGTTCTTCAATGTACATACTCTCTATTGATCTATCTTCAAGTTTGTTGATTGTTTCTTCTGTCAGTTCAAATCTATTGTTGAACTGGTTTAGTGAATATTCTGTTTTGATTATTGTACTTCTTTAATTCCAGAATTTCCATTTTGTTCTTTTTTAAATAATTTTTTATCTTTTTATTGATATTCTCTATTTAATAAAATATTGTTATTGTATCTTCTATGTTCTTTAGATGTAGTCTCCTTTAGTTCTTTGAGTATATTTATGATGGCTGCTTTGAAGTCTTTGCCAAATCCAACATCTAGTCCCCTTACAAAGATTTTCTATTCCCTTTTTTTCCCCGAGTATGGATTACATTTTTTATTACACTTCATGCCTTGTAATTTGTTGTTGAAAAATGGATATTTAAATAACATATTGTAGCAACTTGTTATACTGATTCCCTAACTCCCTCCTCTTGTGTTAATGTTGTTATTTTTGCTTGGTCATGTATTTACTTGTTTAGTGACTTGACTGAACTAGCTCTGTGAATTCTATTTCCTCTGCAGTGGGCAGACTCTGATGTTCCTGCTCAGATTTTTTTCTTGTTTTTAATATGTATTCTGACTACCTAATGGTCACCTCTGGGTCAGCATAAGCCATTTCTTAGTCAAAGGTTGTGCTTTATCCCCTCTTTACCAGTTTTATTTTTACCTTTACCATTGAAAGTGTATGCGGCTTAGAGACTGCTATTACAGTTGAGTGAGTTTACATTTTTTTGCCCCATATTCAGCCGGGGTCTAGTAGTTTGGATTTCCCTGGCCAGTCTCTCCTGAGAGGGCACAGCCTTGGAATGCATACAGTCTTCCAGATTGCTAGGGGATTTGAGTGATTTTATTTTTAACGCTGGCTTCCTAGGTGTTGCTCTGGGTCAAAGTAGCTTATTATTCAGCCAGTGTTTGCTCTGAGGTTGTGCTTAAGCCTCTAGCGCCAGAGAGTCTTCTGCCTTTTGTTGATGGATCTATGTGCATCATGGGGAATGTTTTCAAATCTGCTCCCGACTCTGCTTGCTCCTGACTGGGTGCACTCTAGTGCTTGGGCACAATTTTACTATCTGCCCTCTGTCCCTCAAGGTTGACTATGATTCCAGAAGGGCTCTTCTTGGCCATTTCTTTCCCTGGCTCTCTCCATTTAACTTCTGATTGCTCCACTGTGTTGCTGGTTGCTATTAGTATCAAAGACCCAGGGGGTGATATGCTTCTGGAAAGATTACAGCCAAAAAACCCTCTGAGGCAATTCTACTCTGTCATACGGGTTCCCTATGAGTAGAAATCAGCTGGAAGGCACCTAACAACAACAACTCGTATCCTGGATCTCTCAGAACCTTGTTAATTGCTCTCTACCAAGATCTCCATTGTTTGCGACAATACCCGTAGGCATGGAGTGTTCGCCAAGCTCATTTCCAAAAAAGTCAGTCCCCTCAGGCAGAGCTGTGGAACTCTTTGTCATTCCAGCCTGCCTCTTCCCTGCAGAGAACCTCTGCATCACAGCACAGCAGTCAGGCCAGGGACAATGGCTCACTTCTCCTGGAGTGACACCCCCTCTCTGTGAATGTATACTCAGAGGGGGTGACAGCTTATGGTCTCCTCAGTTTGTTCCACCCAGCATGAAACCTCCACCCTACTAATAAGTTAGGGCTGGAGCTATTTGCGTCCCAGTATTCTTGGCCTAAAGGAGCCCTGGGGTTGCAGTGATTAAGCGTTCAGCTGCTAGGCTGCTGACCGAAAAGTCGACTGGTGGGGAGAAAGATGTGACAGTCCGCTTCCGTAAAGATTTACAGCCTTGGCAATCCTGTGGGGCAGTTCTACCCTCTCGTAGGGGGTTGCTATGAGTTGGAATTGACTCATAACAACAACATTCTTGGTCTAGGTCCCCGGGTGGCACAAATAGTTTATACTCGACTACTAACCTAAAGGTTGGTGGTTTAAACCCACCCAGCAGTGCCACGGAAGAAAGATCTGGTGATCAGCTTCCGTAACGATTATAGCCAAGAGCAAACGCTGGTGAGCCCTACCACATTCTATTTCCCTCCACAGCTCCCCTTCCTGCATTTAGCAGTTGGCCTACCTGGGGATTAGATCTAGAACCTGGTCCTGCTATTCTGGTCTAGCCAACCAGTTAGATCCCAGCCATTAGTGTCCTGGTTTCCCCCATAGTGATTAGCTGATTGTCTACTGTTTAATGGGATGACAGCCAGCTATAAGAAAAGAAGTTTTATAGTCAGATACACCTAGAGTTTAATCTTGGTTCACTCACTTATTCATTCATTTAGTCGACATATATTTTTTAAGCACGTCTATGGTCCAGACACTACTCTTGGTAGTGA
>NW_004443959.1:21644672-21648162 GCF_000243295.1 Trichechus manatus latirostris | reverse complement strand
AGTGTTATGAAGAAAAATAAAACAGGTCAGGGAGACAAAGAGCAATTGGGCAATATTTTAGATAAAGTGATCTGGGAAAGCCTCTCTGAGGCGGTAACATTTGAGTAGGTCCGCCACCTTTTACCTGGAGCCCTGGTGGCACAGTGGTTAAGAGCTCGGCTGCTATCCAAAGGTCGGTGGCTTGAACCCACCAGCTGCTCTGCAAGAGAGAGACCTGGTGATCTGCTCCCTAGGAATTCTTATGGGGCAATCTACTCTGTCACATGGGGTCACTATGACTGGGAATCAACTCAACAGCAACAAATAAGCCACCTTCAAGAGCATCTGCTTAGGGGTCCTAAAAGCTTGCATCTAAGATACAACTATTGGTCTTATTATGTTCAGAGCAAAGGAGAATGAAGAAAACCAAAGACACAAGATATTAGTCCAAAGGACTAATGGACCACAAGAACCACAGCCTCCACCAGCCTGAGCCCAGAAGAACTAGATGGGGCCTGGCTATTACCACCGATGGCTCTGACAGGGATCACAATAGACGGTCCTGGACAAAGCTGGAGAAAAATGTAGAAAAAAGTCAAAATCACAAAAAAGATCAGACTTACTGGTCTGATAGAGACTAGAGGAACCCCTGAGACTACAACCTCCAGATACACTGCTAATTCAGAACTGAAGCCACTCCCGAAGTCCACCTTTCAGCCAAATATTAGACAGGCCTATAAAACACACAATAACACATGTGGAGAATGGGCTTCTTAGTTCAATCAAGTATATGAGACCAAATGGGCAACACCTGCCCCAAAGCAAAGACGAGAAGGCAGGAAGGGACAGGAAAACTGGACTAATGGACATGGGGAACCCGGGGTGTAAAGGGAAAAGGGGGAGAGTGCTGACACAATGCAGGGATTCCAACCAATGTTACAGAACAATCTGTGCATAAATTTTTGAATGAGAAACGAATTTGCACTGTAAACTTTCACTTAAAAACACAATTAAAAAAAAGAAAGACTATCTGTTTATGAAACTTTCCCAGCACTTGAAATAGCTCTCACCTTCTCTATAAGCCCTTTCATTAATGTGTCCACATCACTCGTGAAGAGTGTGGTTCACATTGCACAGTTATAGAGCTATCAGGCACTGTTATGGATTGAATTTTGTCCCCCCAAAATTATGTATATCAACTTGGCTGGGCCATGATTCCCAGTATTGTATGATTGTCCACCATTTTGTCATCTGATGTGATTTTCCCGTGTGTTGTAACTCCTACCTCTATGATGTTAACGAGGTGGGATTAGTGTCAGTTATGTTAATGAAGCAGGACTCGATCTACAAGATTAGGCTGTGTTTTAAATCAATTTCTTTTTGAGATATAAAAGAGAGAAGCAAGCAGACAGACAGGGGGACCTCATGCTACCAAGAAAGCAGCACCAGGAGCAGAGTACGTCCTTTGGACTCGGGGTCCCTGCGCCTGAGAAGCTCCTAGACCAGGGGAAGATTGATGACATGGACCTTCCTCCAGAGGCAACACAGAGAGAAAGCATTCCCTTGGAGCTGGCATCCTGCATTCAGAATTCTAGCCTCCTAGACTGTGGGAGAACACATTTCTCTTTGTTAAAGCCATCCACTTGTGGTATTTCTGTTATAGCAGCACTAGATAACTAAGATAGGCAGTGAGAGGTAAACACTATTTAAGCAGTGTCAAAATTAACTGTACACCCTAAGCAAATTACTTAACGTCTTTGAGTCTCAGTTTCCTCATCTTCAAAACTGTAATATTATTAACCATCCTAAAGAGTTACTGATGGATTGGAAGAAAAAACTAGCATGGTGTTAGGAACTGAAGTTATTCAATCCATCATGGCCCACCTGATCGTTTTCCTCCCTTCTGCGCATTTGCGTTTTCTCTCTCTCTGTCTCTCTCGTTTGCTTTCTCCCTCTTGCACTCACACTTTTTGTCTCCATTTCAGCCTTTATTTGGTTTTCAGCTCCAGGTTCCCACTGAGCCAGTTGTATAGCGTCTGTGTATCAGCTTTCAATTCCTGGGAAAGAGACTCTGAGTGTAGCAGTTTGGATCAGTTGTCCAACCCTGAATCTATCAGCTGTAGCCAGAAGAGCATGTTCATCTGGAACTAACGTAGAGGCTCTGTTCACCCCTGTGTTCGTAGCTGTGGGAGACGAGTAGCTCTCAGAGAAGGGGATGGGGCCACAGGCACCACAAGAGGTGCTGCCTACAACCTGGCTTATGGTAACTGGTCTTCTAAATGCTAATGCATATCCCCCCTCTTGATCCGAGATGCAGTTCTTCCACTCCTCGGGACACTCAGCACTGTGGGCAGGCACTGCAGTAGGAACAGAGGCAAACTCCACTGTTGCCATGACGGGGTAAGTGGAAGAACTGGAGACAACTGAAAGACAGTGGATTAGATCACCAGAGAGAAATGGAACATCTGGGCTACTGGATGGTCTTACGAGTAAACAGCCTGTCATTTTCAAGTGATTCAGGTGCAGAAATGAACCAGATTTTCGAATGTTTGTTGAGTCGCCTTGAACGGTTTTCAGTGTTATCACTTCAATGTGATTGTCGTTGCTTATCCTATTATCCGCATTACAGCAGTGCCAATGCTTCCCGGAAATCCTGCTTGAGTCTTTTGGGCATGTTCAGAATGGGAAGGATGGCCTTCTTCCAAGGACGCACCTAACTGCTCTGCCGTCCTCCTTACCCTTTGCGCCTACCTTTGAGTCAGGCCTGCTGCCTTGGCAGCTGAGCCAGAACTGATACCAAAGGAATCCAGGAGCCAGCCGCAAAAGGCCCAGAAATTCTCTTTCACGCTGCACGTGGCTAAAAGTAAAAATTCGAACGCTGACATGTGCAGATATTTGCTATGAGACCTTGGGGAGAAAAAGCCTCTCTGAAACTTGTTTCTGTTCTTAATGGAAATGACAACACAATTGTTCTGAATTCTGGAAGGCCACAGAAGAAATAAAAACACTGTTTAACCTGTAGTATCAGGGTTGTAGAGCACTGGTCATTTGTTCCCAGCATGAGACAGCAAGGCTTTGACAGAGAATCCTGATGACGGACGGTCTAGACTTAGCAGAAAGGTTCTCGTCTGAGGAAAAGAAATGAATGAATAAGTAGATGTGGTCAAGGGAAATGCAAATACTATGAGCATCTATATAACTAGTACTGTGCCTGTGTATATAGTAACCAAAAAAAAACCCACTGCTGTCATAGCAACCCCATCGAATTTCCAAGGCCGTAAGTCTCTACGGAAGCAGACCGCCACATCTTCCTCCCGCGGAGCCGTGAGTGGTTTCGAACCAGTGACAGTTTAGTAAGCAGTCGATTGCCTTAACCACTGCGCCACCAGGGGTGTAGTAAAGTACTGGATAAATATTTGCTGAAAAAAATGAATGACCAAAAAATTAACTCAATATAGCTCTTTAAATTTTCAAACCAATTTGTGACTTTATTCATATAACGGGTAGCTCT
>NW_004443959.1:21638912-21639698 GCF_000243295.1 Trichechus manatus latirostris | reverse complement strand
GCTCTCTCATTTTAGGCTTCAGGGACACCAGACTTAATTTTTTCCCAAATCCTCAAGCTTTTTCGTATCAGTCCCCTTTGCAAGCATCTTTTAGTCTGCTCTTTTCTGTACACATTGGTATTCCTCACAGCTGTCTATTTTTTTTTTTTTTAACTAAAGCATCATAAGTTCATTGCAGACTATAAGGAAGAAAAAAATAATACTACAAATAAATCCAGAAAAATCATAGTGCTGCTCTCTCCATATGGTAGAAGTCAAATAGAATTGATCTGACACTAGGTGGATGGCTGGTCCCCACAAGATACTGTGCAATATTAGGGGATCAGTAGTAGTCTCTGCTGCTGATGAGTGAGGTACTTCTCAATGGTGCTAACAGAGTACCTTGGTGAGGAGGAGTCCATGCTGTTGAGCTTATGTAGAACATCCATCCTTGCCACCATGTCCAGTTTGTCTATAAGCCCTTTGAACAAGTTCTGGGGAAACTGGTTGGTTAATATTGAAGAACATTCATCATTCATATTCACCACCTCTTTATGGAAAAACCTCCTCTGTGAAGGGGACTTTTAGGTGGACATTCACATGGAACACAAATGTGCTTATAGTCTCCGTTCGTTCTGAGTGTTCCAGTCATGTATTCTTACCCAGAACTCCTTGACATAAACCCTCCAATTTTGTTCTTTTCAAGTCCCTGACCATTCAGCCAAATAATTAGCCACTGTCCAATAATCAGTCTAGATTATGCACCTCTGAATAGCTCTCATTCCAGGCATGGTGGAAAATCTGATA
>NW_004443959.1:21636182-21637617 GCF_000243295.1 Trichechus manatus latirostris | reverse complement strand
CGTAGAGTTTCCAAGGAGGGCTGGTGGATTCAAACTGCCAACCTTTTGGTGAGCAGCTGAGCTCTTAACCACTGTGCCACCAGGGCTCGTCTGCCATGATTAGGGAGCTGCTTTCTGAGCTGGAAAGCCACTGCTATTGCTACCATCTCCACAGCCCACTGCTTCTGCTGCCTACACCAGCAAAAATGAATGCCTCACACCCTGCTTCTTCCCTTATTACCTGAGGTCCAAACCCAAGTCTTACATGAGTGCCTCTGATTGGCCCGACCTAAAGCCTATTTGGAACTTGAACTTCAAAGTTGTCTAGGAAAGGTAGTTTTTGATTGTCTAGTCTCTGCAGGACAGGAAGACACACTAGGAGGTTAGAGTGGATTCTAAGCTTAGCCAATTCACATTATCTACCGCACAGAAACAACGGTTTATATTTTCCAATAAAGCCTGTCTTTTATTTCTAGACATAAATGGGATTGTATTTTCTGTTCCCCTTTTTTACTTCATTCAATAATATATTATAATCATTAACTCTTTTTCTACAATATGATTTTTAATGATAGTATTTTATTGTATGGATATGCAATAATATTTGCATATTTACTGAGTATTTGGGATATTACTCTCTTCTTTGTTCTTCTAAAAAAAAATTCTATTTTGAAACCTTAGCAAAAGATACAGTCTATCCTGAAATACTAACGGAAATTAGGTTTAAGACACAGCACTAGATAGGAGTAAGGCGATCCAGCTGCGCCATGTATTTATTTTATGGCCTTGAGCAAGCCACGGGGCCTTAGTTTCTGTCATTGCAACATGAGGAGACTGGCTGTGATATTCTCTAGGAGGGTTCCTTCTCATCATGCTTATCATTCCTCTCATTTTGGTTACTAGGAAGTTACATTGCTTCCTCAGGAGAAGAAGAGGCCAGGAATCTTCAGGAAATCTACGGCTATTAGAATTTGAGGCCAGGCCTACAACACACGGTCAGTTAAAACTTAATGAAATTAATAAAATCAGCCATCTGTTTGCAGTTCCATAAAAAAAAAAACACATCGCAGTTATTGAATTCTAGCAACTGTTCTCCGTGCTTCAAAGCTATCATCTGCTTTCACCTTCAAAATAACCCCATGAAGTGTAACTATTATTTTCCACATTTTGCAGATGAAAACATTGATCAATTAATTTGAGGTATCATCATCATCATTTTTTTTTAATGAGTAAAAATAGAATAAAGAGAGAAGGAAGCTGGTGTGAAATGCGGAAAGGAAGGCAAAGCCACAAATCTCATGGTCTCTCTCTTTGGTCATAACTCTAAAATTCTGGATTTTTCCATGGATCTTCCAGGGCTGGTGATGGAGTTTTATGCATGGCTACCATTACTTGGGACTCTTTCTGTGCTGATAGCACAGGGTCCCTGTCTTAGGCCGGGTTCTCTAGAGAAGCA
>NW_004443959.1:21594273-21631576 GCF_000243295.1 Trichechus manatus latirostris | reverse complement strand
ACTAATTTTTGGAAGTAGATATGCATGCCTTTCTTCCTAGTCTGTCGTAGTCTGGAAGCTCCCCTGAAACCTGTCCACCACGAGAACGCTGCTGATATTTGAAATACCGATGACATACCCTCCAGCATCAGGACAAAGTGACAGATGGGTGGTGGCATCTGTAATATGGGGATGCTAATAATATCATATCATAAAGCGGTCGTGAGGATTAAATACTTAAAGAGTGTCTGCCAAATACATAAGAGTTGGCTATTATTATAACTGGCAGTAAGGCTTATAACTTCCAGCTAGGAGATTGAAGATTCTTCTTTATATTGATCACCCCAAACCAATCCCACTGCAATCGAGTCTGACTCACAGCGACCTCATAGGGTTTCCAAGGCTGTAAATCTCTACAGGTGCAGACTGCCACATCTTTCTCCTGCAGAGCCGCTGGTGGTTTCAAACCACCGACCTTTGCAGTTAGCAGTCAAGCGCTTTAACCACTGCACCACTAGGGTTCCTTTACATTGATCAGCACAGGCAAAAACGCCTTCAGATGCTGATATCTGCCTGATCCCCCTAGAGGGAAACCCACTGAGGAAGGCGAGGTAGTTGTCTCCCCAGGATGTCCATGTTCTAATCCCTGGAAGGTATGAATTATGTCCTTTACATTGTAAAAGGGACTCTTCAGATATGATTAAGCTAAGGATCTTGAGATAGGGAGATCATCCTGGATTATCTGAGTAAACTCAATATAATCACAAGGGTA
This sequence comes from Trichechus manatus latirostris, assembly GCF_000243295.1. NCBI lineage: Eukaryota > Metazoa > Chordata > Mammalia > Sirenia > Trichechidae > Trichechus > Trichechus manatus. Next base: position 21,630,825 of record NW_004443959.1, on the reverse strand, counting down.
CTTATAAGTGGGAGGCAGGAGGATCAGAGGCAGCTGTAGATCTGAAAAAGGAAGCAAGAGAGCTGAGTGATGTGAGGAAGGGTTCATGAGGCAAGGAATGCAGGTGGCCTCCAGAAGCTGGAAAAGGCAAAGATATGGATTCTCCCCCATAGCCTCCAGAAGGAACCAGCCCTGCTAACACCTGGACTTTAGTTCAGTAAGACTGGTTTTGGACTTCTGACAACAGAAGTGTAAGATGATAAATTTGTTTTGTTTTAAGCCACTAACTTCGTGGTAATTTGTTACAGCACAATAGGAAACGATTACAGTCACCATGTAAGAGCTTCTTTCATGTGTCTAACTAGCTCTTTAAGCGTCCCACTCTTTACAATGAATGGAGAGTCAATGACCACCAGACCTTTGAGGAACACCTCTAACATCAAAGACAAACTAGTCTGACAGATAAAAGGTTTGAAGGGAGCAGAGAAAATGCAAGGAGCTGATATAATCAAGTAAAACAAAGTAACAGAACAAGGAAATTGGTTAAATAAATGGTGGTACTGCCATGTAAGTGGAATATTATGCAGACGTCAAAATGTTTATCAAAAATGCTCATGATATAACTTTAAGCAAAAAAACCCAGTACATTTCAGTTGTTTCAATGAACGGAAACCAGACTGAGCTAGCTTAAGCAAAAATAAAGAAATGAAATAAAGGGAGGATGGTATTATGAAAATACTAGAGTGTTTCATGGAAAGCAGATACAGGAACTAAATTGCTCAAGTCAGTCATAGGAATAACTAGAGAATTTTTTTCTTCCTCATTTCTACTTCTCTCTGCATGTCTGCTTCAAATTTATTTCTTTAGTCCACGTTGTTGAAAAGTCACAACTAGAGAATAAGGACCTGTACACAGATCAAGAGGCAGTTGTTTGGACAGAACGAGGGGATACTGCGTAGTTTAAAGTCAGGAAAGGTGTGCGTCAGGATTGTACCCTTTCATCATACCTATTCAGTCTGTATGCTGAGCAAATAATCGAAGAAACTGGACTATATGAAGAAGAATGGGGCATCAGGATTGGAGGAAGACTCATTAACAACCTGCGATATGCAGATGACACAACCTTGCTTGCTGAAAGTGAAGAGGACTTGAAGCACTTACTGATGAGGATCAAAGACCACAGCCTTCAGTATGGATTACACTGTAACATAAAGACAACAAAAATCCTCACAACTGGACCAATAAGCAACATCATGATAAATGGAGAAAAGATTAAAGTTGTCAAAGATTTCATTTTACTTGGATCCACAATCAACACCCATGGAAGCAGCAGTCAAGAAATCTAAAGACGCATTGCATTGGGCAAATCTACTGCAAAAGACCTCTTTAAAGTGTTGAAAAGCAAAGATGTCACCTTGAAGACTAAGGTTGGCCTGACCCAAGACATGGTATTTTCAATCGCATCATATGGATGCTAAAGCTGGACAATGAATAAGGAAGACTGAAGAAGAATTGATGCCTTTGAATTGTGGTGATGGTGAAGATTATTGCATATACCACTGACTGCCAAAAGAACAAACAAATCTGTCCTGGAAGAAGTACAGCCAGAATGCTCCTTAGAAGCAAGGATGGTGAAACTACGTCTTACATACTTTGGACATGTTGTCAGGAGAGATCAGTCCCTGGAGAAGGACATCATGCTTGGTAAAGTAGAGGGTCAGCAAAAAAGAGGAAGAACATTCAACAAGATGGATTGACACAGTGGCTGCAACAATGGGCTCAAGCGTAACAACAATTGTGTGCATGGCGCAGGACTGGGCAGTGTTTTGTTCTGTGGTACATAGGGTCGCTATGAGTTGGAACCGACTCGACGGCACCTAACAACAACAACACAGAATGACAGAAGTCTTCGTCAAAATTCCCAACTCACAGAAGAGAAAATCTGATTTACACAGCTCGCGTCTACTCACTGCTACTTGCCCCTTGAGCAATGGCCAGGAAAGCAATGTTTCACTGGATAAGTATGGCTTGTTCCTTCTATGGAGTCATTTTTGGAGTCAAATAAAGAAGTTCTGGTGTATTGTAATGGGTTGGAGCATCAGTAAAACCCACATACATCCTAGCCTAGAACTTGGTAGAAGGCAAAAACTTGGTAAGAGGAATCCACCCGCCTTTGTGAATGTGGAAGGCAATTCTCAAAGAAAGGAGTCAAATTTTGAGCCTAGGAAGAGGCTTCATTAAAACGCAATATACAAAACTATTACACACATAGGGTATACTCTCAAATACATGTATAAATATTGGAAAAAAATACTTCAAAATGTTAATTATGGTTGCCTCTTAATAGTGACGGAAGCCCTGGTGGCGTAGGGGTTAAGTGCTACGGCTGCTAACAAAAGGTTGGCAGTTCAAATCCACCAGGCGCTTCTTGGAAACTCTATGGGGGCAGTTCTACTCTGTCCTGTAGGGTTGCTGTGAGTTGGAATCGACTCTACGGCAACGGGTCTGGTTTTTCTTGGTTCCTGAATAGTGGATTATGGATTGTTTTGATATTCTTCTTTATACTATACTAAATTTTCTTAATCTTATGTAATGAGAATATGATTCTTTTATCATTTTTAAAAAAACAATAAATGTAGTTCATTTTGTTTTGTTTAAACAAGATACACAGTCCCACAAGTATAACTGTACTTCGGGGACAATAGAACAGAATGTTTGAAATGTCCTGGAAAAATCCAAGGACAGTGTTTTCTGTTATTACATAGAACACCAAGACACATCCCCCAAGGATCTGACACTAAAATGGGAACAAATGTTGGACAAATTAATGGGTATCTCTAGCTAGTTCAAAGCGCTGGAAGTTATCAAAGTAATGCGGAGCATTAAGAAAAGGATATGAGAAAGCGCTTTGCAATTGTTTCGACTCCATTGCTGTAGAACAAGCTCCCAAAGTACAATCAGTGATGAGGACGTGCTTTGACTCTCCTACATTCTACAGAATATTGGAATGTCTTTCAGGGGATAGAGAACGATTGCATAACCCCTAGCCTTCGTGTCCATCTGTAATTTCACTGATTGTCTATTTAGCATAGAGCAATATTCATGCATTCTCTTTTCCTCAAGCAATCAGTATTTTGAGAAGGTTAATGACTTTTGTTGTTGCTATTTTTAAGTGTTGGGGGGAGGGCCTTAAGAAAGATTTGTCTTTTGTTTTTTTTTTTGGTTTGGGGCTTATTCTCTCCTTTGATTTTCCCAAGAAACTCACATCTCCTTCAGAAGGCTTGACATCGGTGCGGAGTGGATGCCGCTCTGTGATTCCAGATGCTCTGTAATTTTCGTGACTGCAACCGTCAGATGATTGTGGTAAGTGGGGGGCCTTTGTCTTCAGAATGGGTGAGTTCAGAGTGACTTCTGCCAGCAAGCAGGCCCTCACAGCAATCAAGGATGATTACTTTAGGCAGCAAACACCCACTCTGTTAGGTGGAGTGGATGAAGTTGAGGGAGGACCCTACATAATTCAAAAGGCCTCGACTTAGCATGGGGAAACAGCCATGGCCAGGAGCCGCAGGTCTGGATTACATGACTAACCACTTCACTGACTAGTCCTGGCTCTGCCAAACCACCAGCTCTGTGACCTTGAGCAAATCATGTCCCTTTTCAGATCCTCAAGTTAAAAAATTAGCTCAGTGGTTTTCAAAACGGTTGTTTTTGGCCCTAGACCCCTATGTTTAAATGAAATATTACACAGAAAACCAGCATAGAAAAGAAATGAAAGAGGAAATGCTGTGTTTAAGCAGGGGTGGTACCGCAGCCACTCCGGGGCCCGAGTAGAACAACGTTTGAACACTTATCATGTAATGTCTAAACATGCCATGTAGGAAAATATTGACACTATAGATCAGTGTCGTGGTTCCAGCATCCAACCACACATATCTTTAAAAAGTTAAACTCTCTTTATACTTACTAAATAGTAAAAGAGTAGCTTCTAGCAGGAGATAAAATGGTAACTTTGGGTCAAAGCAGACGGGTCAGTCCTACCTCAACCACTCACTAGGTGTTCTGGCCTTGGACGCATGGCCTCAGCTCTCCCATCCTTGACCTCTTCTTCTACGAAGTGAGAATAACAATGTGTCTTGCTAACCTTACAGAGATGTGGAGAGGCTCACATCAAATGGCCGATGTGAGGAAGCTGTGTTTTTAAATTTAACTTTATCTGTTGAATATCTGTTATGATACGGATAAGAGAGTTCAGAGGAGGGTTCGGAGATAATTAAAATATATGATCCCAGATCTGAAGTACCTACCATCATAAGATCTGTATATATGTAAAGTACACCCTTTATTTACTAATCAAAATGTACAACAAGAAACTCCTCATCTTGTGAGTTTAAATTGAAATCTTATAAAATGCAGAAGAAAATTTGGGAACAATTGTAAAGCTATTGCCAGGGAAAGTTCAGTCCTCAGATAAGGATCATAATACATAAAAAGCCCAAAATTAAAATGTCGACAGTTCCCAAAAGATAACTGTCATTTATGACATCTTCTTGTTTGTGAACGACCTTTTACTGAAGGAGAAACAGCTCTGATTTCTTTCCTCAAAAATTAATGTCTAGGACTTCTACTTATGGGAAGACGGAGGAGACATATTTTTCCCTATTCCTCACACTAAGTTCAACTAAAAACCCTATATATTATAAATAAAACAAAAGAAGACTCTGAAAAATGAGTTGAAGAAATCAGACTGGTTAAGGATCCCAGCAGCTGAGAAACGACATCGTGGTGAATTCTCTGAATTTTTTCTTTTTTAATTAAAAATTTTTTTTATTGTACTTTAGATGAAGGTTTAAGGAGCAAAGTAGCTTCTCATTAAACAGTTAGTACACATATTGTTTTATGACATTGGTTAACAACCCCATGATATGTCACCACTCTCCCTTCTCGACCTTGGGTTCCCCATTACCAGCTTTCCTGTCCCCTCCTGCCTTCTAGTCCCTGCCACTGGGCTGGTGTGCCCTTCAATCTCGTTTTGTTTCATGGGCCTGTCTAATCTTTGGATGATGGGTGAACCTCAGGAGTGACTTCATCACTGAACTAAAAGTCTGAGTTTTCTTTTTGCCTCATACAGCCCAGACCGGAAGCTGAAGAAACCAGCAATTGGAAACACTGACCAGTGCCGATAATAAAAGCCCCAACAAGTGCTTGCTCTCCCCAGTCAAAGAGGCAGTCAAAAAGACAAAAACTGCTCTACTCCAGCCACACACCACAGAAAAAACTGCAGCCCCAACCCCACCCTCACCAGGAGACGCGGAGACAGTAGCTAAACGTCCACCCTTGTGGTGGCAGAAAAGGCCAAGCAAGGAGCTGTGACTTTCCTCCTAGCTGGATGGTAATGGGTCCCCCCTCTCCCATGGTCAGGGGTGGATTATCCAATAGGCAAGGTACGCATGGCACTTACCGTGCTTACCAGGTCACCAGATCATCTCTAGTGACCAGCTTCACATTTTTTCACCACATCAAAGATTCTGCTTCTAGATACGGCGGGCAGCTTTCTCTCTCCCAACCCCACAGCACCTTCCTACAAAATCAAAGCCTTTTTTCAGATTTACCATCCCTGACAGGGGTGGATGACCCGGTAAGCAAGATAAGCTCGGACTTACTAGTGCTTACTTACTAATCTGTAGTGAACAATTTCAATAAGGACTAGTGTCTAGAATTTATAAAGAACTATAATAAATCAACAGTAAAAAAATACCAAACAATCCAATTAGAACATGGGAAAAAGACGTGAAGAGATATTTCACCAAAAAGGATATAGAGATGGGAAATACACACAAGAAAATGTGCTCACTATCATTAGCCATTAGGGAAATGCAAGTTAAAACAACAATGAAATATCACTACACATCTATCAGAATGGTGCTGTTGAGTCGGCTCCCACTCATAGCGACACTATAGGACAGAGCAGAACTGCCCCATAGGGTTTCCAAGGAGTGGCTGGTGGATTTGAACTGCTGACCTCCTGGTTAGCAGCTGAGCTCTTAACCACTACACCACCAGGGCTTCTACCAAAATAGCTCAGTAAAAAATAGTGATAACAGCAAATACTGGTGAAGATGTGGAAAAACTGGCTCATTCATACATTGCTGGTGAGAATGTAAAATGGTAAAGCCACTCTGGAAAAAAAATTTTGGCAGTTTCTTTAAAAACTAAACTTGCAACCACTGTAGGACATAGCAATCGTACTCCTGGGTATTTATCCCAGAGAAATGGAGACTTCTACCCACACGAAAATGTATACGCAAATGTTTATCGCAGCTTTACTCTTAATAACCAAAAACTGGAAACAGCCAGATGTCCCTCAATGGGTGAATGTTTAAACAAACTGTGTTACAGCCACACCATGTAATTCTATTCAGCAATAAAAAAGAATGCGCTACTGATGTATACAACAATTTGTGTGAATCTCCATGAAATTATGCTGAGTGAAAAAAGCTAACCACCAAATATGACATACTGGATGATTTCATTTATCTAATATTCTTGAAATGACAAAATTATAGAAAGAGGAAACAGACTAGTGGTTGCCAGGGTTTAGGGATAGGGGTGTGAGGGAGTTGGGTGTGGCTATAAAAGGGCAACGTAAAGGATTCTTTTGGTGATGGAACTGTTCTATATCTTAACTGTATCATTGTTAATATCCTGGTTATGATATGGTGTCATCATCTTGCAAGAAGTTACCATTGGGAAGGAGCCCTGCTGGCGCAGCGGTTAAGAGCTCAGCTGTTAACCAAAAGGCTGGTAGTTTGACTCCACCAGCCGCTCCTTGGAAACCTGTGGGGCAGTTCTACTCTTTCCTGTAGGGCCACTATGAGTTGGAATTGACTGGATGGCAACGAGTTTGGTTTTGGTTTACCACTGGAAAAACTGGGTACAAAGTATACTGGAATTTCTCGGGATTATTTCTTATATCTGCATGTGCATCTACAATTATCTCAACGTAAAAAGTTTAACTAAAACATGAATTACTAAATCCGTATTTATGTAACCTCTCATCTAATTTTGTAATAAGTTAGATATGATAGAATATTACATCTACCTAACTCTGCACTGAATATATTTCCTTAATCTGAAGATCCTAAAGTGCTTTCAAGGGTCTTCATTGTGAACATCTGCTATCATTGTACCACTTGAAAAACAAACAAACAGAAACAACAAAAAACTTTCAAGCCTCCTAGAGTAGAATTCATGTAAAAAAAAAAAAAAAGTCTCATTCCCTACAAGAAGTTAGAAGAAACTTCAATTTACTTTATCTGTGGAGTCATTTTTGGAGTCAAATAAATACGTGGTGAAGTGTAATGGATTAGAGTATCATTCAAACCCACAATGCATCCTAGCCTAGAATTTGGTAGAAGGCAAATCCATCTTAAAAGGGACATAAGAAGTGTCTCCAAATATCTGAAGGGCTGTCATAATAAAGAGGGATTACACTCCATGTAGCTTCAAAGGGCAGAGGGAGAATCAATGAGTGGATGTTAACAGTGGGAGAATGGGGAGTTTTTGTCTCAAAATAAGAAAACTTTGTAGCAATTGGAGAGACACGAAGTGGAGGGAAGCTGCCTAAGGAGGTGGTGACTTCTGTTGGTGAACTTACCAAAAGCAAGACCTGGCTGAGCATTTGGGAGTGAGGTGGTGAGAAGGATCTGGTGAAACGTGGGGTGATAATGCTCTTTGCAACCCTAACTTTCTTTGATTCCCTCACCTGGGCTTTTGTTCATATAAAAATTTTACTGGATGTAGTTAAGGGACCATTTTAGACAGCTAAGTTGTGGGCAGGGGCCATGTCTTTTTGCCAGTCTTCCGCAGAGTCTAATACGGAGTCAGACGCATAGTAGGTCGAATACCATTGAACTTGATTGAATACCGTTTAGGTTCCCAAAAAGTCCTGTGCAAGAAACTCAAATTAACGATGGGCCCTTTGGCAGCATTCTTCTTTTCACTATGTGATGTGGGAGGTCTTCTCTGATGACTGGTTTCAACTGTTCCTCTATCCCTCTTTCTTGGGAGAAGCCAATGTTTCCACACACATGTGTAGATCTTTCCCAGTGAAGGGGATCAGAGGGTTCCCTTAGATTGGATTGCACTCAGCTGAAGTTTGTGAACTAGACTCGTGGGAGTATTTCCCTATTTCTTAGTTCTCCAGTGATTTCACAGAGCAGCATTTCCATCAACAGGTGACTGGATAAACAAAATGTGGTACGTACATCCGATGGAGTCATACTCAGCCATAACGAGAAATGAGGTCCTGATATGCTACAACATGGAGGAACCTTGAAAACATCACGCTGAGTGAAGTCAGTCAGTCACGAAAGGACAAATATTGTAACATTCCACTTACATGAAATATCTAGAATAAGCAAGTGTACACTAACAACAAATACAGACCTAAGTTTATTAGTGGTTACCAGGAGTGGAGGTTACCAGTAGGAAGGAATGGCAATGAGGAAGTCATTGCTTAGGGGGCCCTGAGTTTCTGTTTAGGGTGATGGAGAAAAATCTGGAAACAGATAACAGTGATGGTTGTAGAACATGATGAGCATAATCAATGTTACTGAATTGTTCGTGTGAAAAATGGGGAAACGGCAAATATTTTCTTACATATAGATTTACCACAAAAAAGAAAGAAAGAATATATGCCTTCCACCTAGCCAGATCCAGAGCATACATAAATGTTTCAGTGTTTACTAACACTTCAGTGAGCTGGGTGCGGGTTAAGAACAATGATATTCTCTCTGGTGGTGCAATAGAACAGGTTTTGCAAGCTCTGAGAAGTATCATAGCAGCAGGCTAAGGATGCGGGCTCTGGAATTAGACTAAACCCCAAGCAAACCCACTGCTGCCGAGTCAATTCCGACTCATAGCAACCCTAAAGGACAGAGTAGAACTGCCCTATAGGGTTTCCAAGGCTGTAATCTTTACGGAAGCAGACTGCCACATCTTTCTCCCACGGACCAGCTGGTGGGTTCAAACTGCCAACCTTTGGGTTAACAGCCGAGAGCTTAACCACTATGCCACCAGGGTTCCTGGAATTAGACTGCCAGGTGCAAGTCCTGGTTATATCTAGCAGGTGACCACAGACAATTTACCTAGCATCTCTGTTCTTCACCTGTCAAAGTGCGACAGTAAGAGTAAGGTCTTCATAGGGGTGTTGGGAGGATTGAACAACTTAGTACATGTAAAAGTGGTTAGAGCAATGCCTGGAATCCAATGATGGGTTGTTATTATTTACTCAGTGGACTGCTGTGGTAGAAAATCCATCGCCCCATAGCCTTTTCCCTTCTCTGCAATCAGTCAGGTCTCTGAGGTGACGCAGCACAGAATAAATCCACAGGCCACCCTGGAGCCTTTAGGAATTGCCGCATTGACGAATGTCCTGCTTTATGGCTGGTGGAAGCGCCTGAAGACTCAGAGAGATGGCTGGCTGAATAAAGAAGTAGGAAATAGTTCAAATAGGGGCTTAATTTACAGTTGACATTTATCCATCCACCGTCAGTGGCAATGATCTTATTACAACCAGTGATGTTGATTGCCCTTTTCAAGGAGAGGTTTCAAGTAACTCTTGTTATTATGCTAATGTACAATTTATTCAAAGTCTAGGAGTTAATCTGACAAAGTGAACTCTCTTCTCCCTCCTTCCCTCTCAGTTTTAGCATTTACAGTTAAAACCATCCCAGTAAGAGTGTGTCTGTCATTCCTTTAGGGCACCGCGTTTTTCAAATTGTGGGTGTGAGACTTTAGTGGGTTGTGAAATCAGTTCAGAGTGTCTTGACCAGCATTTTTTAAATGAACAAAATAGAATAGAAAATATTAAAGTTCAAGCATAGTATTATCTCAGCATACTTTTGCTTTTGTTATACTGGGTCTTTACGTAAATTGATTTTCTTAGTGTGCCTCATGGTCAAAAGAACTCAAAATCACTGCTTTAAGGTATATGTTTCCCAAGAGAATGTTTATTTAAAGTGGCGTCTGCAATGTACCCTTTGTCTAGTCTCAGGGAAGAGGGCTGCCCACCCACTGGCGCATTCAGAGCTACCCAAAGCTGGAGGGAACTGAAACAGTTAACTAGGAGCTCCTTTGTCTTGTCCTAGGGCTCCGCTATTCCCCGCTGAGGTCTAACTCGGATTTCTTAACCAGAGTGTCACATCAGTATCACGTAAAAAGTTTTCAGAATACTTCTGTGTGGGTCCTGAACAAAAGAGCCCTGGTTGCACAGTGGTTAAAGTGCTTGTCTGCTAACCAAAGACTGATGGTTCAAACCCCCCAGCCGCTCCACGGGAGAAAGATGTGGCAGTCTGCTTCTGTAAAGATCACAGCTTTGGAAACCCTATGGGGCAGTTCTACTCTGTCTTACAGGGTCGCGATGAGTCGGAATTGACTCCAAGGCAATGGGTTTGGTTCTTGGTTTTTAGGTTCTGATCTCCAGGGGTTCTAATGCTAGAGGTCTGGTGTAATTTAGCCTCCTTCTTATCCATGAGTAATTGAAAAAGATGCACAAATGATTCTGATGATATTTCCAGTTAGAAACCACTGATTGTGTTCTTTAGAATGGGACCCCTGAAAGGGGTGAGGAAAGAGAGAGAGTGGGCAAAGTTTTTGCTGGGAAGCATAGTCTAGATTGTCAGAAAAAACCAAACAGAACATGGTTTCTTATTCTGTTAGTCTCTACACAGTTACATTTAAATAAATGTCACTGCCTATCAGCTCTGTGAAGTCCTGGTGGCGCAGTGGTTAAGAGCTACAGCTGCTAACCAAAAGGTCAGTGGTTCGAACCCACCAGCCACTCCTTGGAAACCCTATGGGGCAGTTCTACTCTGTCCTATAGGGGTGCTATCTGTCAGAATCAACTCAATGGCAACGGGTAACAGGTGGTGATCAGTTCTGCATGGGTGGTGATCAGTTCTGCACCGAGGGATCTTTCTATCTAAATCTCTCACTTCTGTTCATTCCTCTTTCCTTTTTCTCCCCTTCTCAACACCTTCCTCTCTTCCAGGCTTCCATTTACCTTTCTCCTCTTCTTTCCTGTACCTTCTCCCACTGGTTACTCTCCTTCTCTCTCTTCCTTTCTCTTCCTCCTTTCCTCCCTCCAAAGTCCCCAAGGAGGGCCTGACCATGTGCCTCTCTCTGAAACTTTAATCATGAGTTTCTCTCTGTGTGTGGAAATTCCCCTTGACAAATATTTGCAGCCAGTTCTAAAAAAAAAAGAAATGGAATGAGCAAAGATCACGGAAGATTACCCTCAAGAACTGGGAGTGTTATTCATTTGAAATGTATACTTGGAATGTTCTTACTCTTACTTAACCCCTTCCTCCTATCTCAGTTCAGAGCAGAATGATATTAGTAACACTTCTTCCCCACTCCTAACTTGCTTAATGTTCAAGTAGCAATGCTATGGGGGAAATGTGGAGGAGCGAGACTAACCATGGAAAGCAGTGAGAGAGGACGAATTAGGACTGTGAAGGTAGGGCTTCTGCTGTCAGTACAGGTTACCTTGGAAAGAGTTTTAGAATCTGGACGGTATGAAGTTACTGTGGAAAATTCTGTGAATCCCTGATGACATGGAGGAATTTGGGGAACATCAAAAACAGCGTGAGGTAATGGTTGCATAGCTGATTAATACAATCGATGTCGCTAAGTTGTGCACCTGAAAAAGCTGACTTGGCAAACGTTGTGTGAAATAGATTTTTACAACAACAACAAAGAGCAGCTGTTGAGGCTGCGTACGTACAACCAAACACCTTATGGGATTTAGTTTCTTGGTTTAGAGGTTTAGGGATATGATTTCATGGGACATCCCAGTTAATTGGCCTAATAACATTTTAAGTGCTTCCATTCTACCTTCTAGTTTGTTGCGTAGTGCTTGAGGTCTTGAAAGCTTTCATGTGGACGTCCAAGGGACAACAATTAGTCTCTATTAATCTGAAGAAACAGAGGAAGAAGGAGAGTCAGGAATAGGAGGAGGCAATGGAATGTGTAGCTAATTGCCTCTGTGAACAACTGCGTCTTATGCAATGAGATCAGAAGAACTGGATGATTTCCAACTACCATTACTGATTAAAACTTTTGATTAAAGATTCTATAGAAGAATCCTGATCAAAAGGGGAAATGCGGAAGAGAATTTCAAATTTTCATGGAATCCAGACTTTTGGAGCCATAGAGGCTGGATAAAATCTTGAAACTATTGCCCTGAGAGAATCATTAAACCTTAAACCAAAAATATCTACTAAAGTCTTCTTTAAATGAAACAATGTTGTTGTTGGTGGTGGTGCCACTGAGTTGGCTCCGACTCATAGCAACCCTATGTACAATAGAACGAAACACTGCCATCTTCACAATTGTTATGCTTGAGCCCATTGCTGCAGCCACTATGTCAATCCATCTCGTTGAGGGTCTTCTTTTTCACTGACCCTCTACTTTACTTCTTTCAAGACAGATGTGTTTGTTCTTCTGGCAGTCCATGGTATACTCAATATTCTTTGCCAACATCATAATTCAAAGGCATCAATTCTTCTTCGGTCTTCTTTATTCATTGCCCACTTTTAGCATGCATATGAGGCGATTGAAAATACCATGGCTTGGATGAGATGTACCTTAGTCCTCAAAGTGAAATCTCTGTTTAACACTTTAAAGGGGTCTTTTGCTTTGGATTTGCCCGATGCAAGACATCGTTTGATTTCTTGACTGTGGCTTCTTGGTGTTGATTGTGAATCTGAGTAAAATGAAACTTCAATCTTTTCTCCATTTATCATGATGCTGCTTATTGGTCCAGTTGTGAGGATTTTTGTTTTCTTTATGTTGAGGTGCAATCCATACTGAAAGCTGTAGTCTTTGATCTTCATCAGTAAGTGCTTCAAGTTCTCTTCACTTTCAGCAAGGAAGGTTGTATCATCTGCATATTGCAGGTTGTTAATGAGTCTTCCTCCAATCCTAATGCCATGCTCTTCTTCATATAGTACAGCTTCTCAGATTATTTTCTCATCATACAGATTGAATAAGTATAGTGAAAGGATACAACCTTGACCCACACCTTTCCTGACTTTAAACCATGCAGTATCCCCTTGTTCTATTCAAACGACTGCCTCTTGGTCTATGTACAGGTTCCTCATGAGCACTATTAAGTGTTTTGGAGTTCCCATTCTTCACAATTTTATCCATAATTTGTTATGATCCACACAGTCAAATGCCTTTGCATAGTCAATAAAACACAGGTAAACATCTTTCTGGTATTTTCTGCTTTCAGCCAGGATCCATCTAACATCAGCTATGAGCTCCCTTGTTCCATGTTCTCTTCTGAATCCAGCTTAAACTTCTGGCAGTTCCCTGTCAATGTACTGCTGCATCCGCTTTTGAATGATCTTCCACAAAATTTTACTTGTGTATGATGTCAATGATCTTGTTCGATAATTTCTGCATTTTGTTGGAGCACCTTTCTTTGGAATTGGCACAAATATGGATCTCTTCCAATTGATTGGCCAGGAATCTGTCTTCCAAATTTTTTGATATAGATGAGTGAGCACCTCCAGTGCTGCATCCGTGTGTTGAAACATCTCATTTGGTATTCCGCCAAATCCTGGAACCTTGTTTTTCTCCAGTGACGTCAGTGCAGCTTCCTTCAGTACCATCGGTTCCTGATCATATGTTGCCTCCTGAAATGGTTGAATGTCGACCAATTCTTTTTGGTACAGTGACTGTGTATTCTTTCCATCTTCTTTTGAAGCTTCCCTCATTGTTCAATATTTTCCCCGTAGAATCCTTCAGTATCACAACTTGAGGCTTGAATTGTTTCTTCAGTTCTTTCAGCTTGAGAAATGTCGAATGTGTTCTTCCCTTTTGGTTTTCTAACTCTAGGTATTTGCACATTTCATTATACTTTACTTTGTCTTCTCGAGCTGCCCTTTGAAATCTTCTCTTCAGCTCTGCTCTTTATCATTTCTTTCATTTGCTTTAGCTACTTGACGTTCAAGAGTAAGTTCCAGAGTCTCTTGTGACATCCATTTTGGTCTTTTGTTTCCTTCCTGTCTTTTTAATGACCTTTTGCTTTCTTCAAGTATGATGTCTTTGATGTCATTCCACAACTCGTATCGTCTTCAGTCATTAGTGCTCAATGCATCAAATCTATTGTTGAGATGGTCTCTAAGTTTAGGTGGGACATACTCAAGGTCACATTTTGGCTGTTGTGGACTTGCTCTAATTTTCTTCAGCTTCAACTTGAACTTGCATAGGAGCAATTGATGGTCTGTCCTGCAGTTGGCCCTTGGCCTCGTTCTGATTGATGATGCTGAGCTTTTCCATCATTTCTTTCCACAGATTTAGTCGATTTAATTCCTGTATCTTCTTCCATCTGGTGAGGTCCGTGTATATAGTTGCCATTTATGTTGTTGAAAAAAGGTATTTACAATGAAGAAGTCATTGGTCTTGCAAAATTCTATCATGCAACCTCTGGCATCGTTTCTATCACCAAGGCCATATTTTCCAACTATTATAATAGTTTAGCTTAATTAGTAAAGAATATCTGCTTTGAGCATTGTACTGTTTTAAAGAACTGTCTATATGGGATCAAACTGACAACAGCAGCTTGAAAGGTTAAACAGGAAGCTTAGGGGGCAGTGAGTTTATGTTAATGTGGGAAGAACAACTCAGAAAAGGAGGATGAGAATGGTTGCACAACTTAAAGAATATAATCAATGCCACTGAAATCTATATGTAGAAGCTGTTGAATTGGTGTCTGTTTTGCTGTGTACATTTTCAACAGCAACAACAACAAAATAAAATAAATTATTAAAAACAAAACAACAGTGGGAGGGGCCAGATTTAAGGTAAAATGTGGCAGGTCCCGTAACAAGTGATTTCATTTTATAGGTGATTAATATGAGCTCAATGATTTGTAATTGTATCAATTTCCTCTTTCTACCTTCATTCCTCAACCTCCTTCCCACACCCTCCCCTACTCTTTTCTTCTTTGCTTCTCCTTTCGTCTTCTGTCTGTGCCTTACTGTGCACCTGGGTAGCCTCAAAGTCTCCCCAAAAAGGGCTTTTATGCCCTATCTATGTTCTTGTCTTATCTGTAGCTTTGTGCTTCTCAGTGTTTGGTTACAGACAGCCATCGACCTACTGTGTGGTTACTTTGTGTTCTGGGAAGAGACTGAATTTGGCAAAAGAACGTTTGATTTGAGAACCCATCTCAACCATCATTTGCTAGGTGACCTTCCACAAGTCCCGCAGCCTCCTTAAGAATCAGTTTAGTCATCCACAAAATGGAAATAATGAATGATACCTATTTCATCATTATATGAAGATAATTCTTATGAATGTACTTGGTGAATTGTGAAAGTAGAAGCATTTAAAAATAGGAATACTTAAATCCTTTGTATTCAACCTAGTAGGTTTATAAGGGTCTACAAATTTTTTCTTAAAGCTGCTTATGTATTTGGGCATCTTTTCATCGTGGCTATATTTCAGCAAGTCTTCCTTTATCATTAACACGGAAGTGGAAAATAAGTGGGGGTGGACAGGAGATAGGTTTTAGAAGTCAGGAATAATGGAGTTTTATGTCTTCATCAGAGTTCAAAAGATATTCCACCATCATTTGTACTGAGTTTTCTCACTGATGCTGGTTGAATTAGATTGGTAACCTTGAAATGGAAAAAGATGAGCTTGTTACTACTTAAATTATGCTC
The DNA here is from genome assembly GCF_000243295.1 of Trichechus manatus latirostris. Classification (NCBI taxonomy): domain Eukaryota; kingdom Metazoa; phylum Chordata; class Mammalia; order Sirenia; family Trichechidae; genus Trichechus; species Trichechus manatus. The sequence continues at coordinate 21,615,112 of NW_004443959.1, read as the reverse complement.
CTTCTGCTCTGGAAATGTACAGCTCTGTCAAGTCCTAAACTGGATAAAATAAATCAGTGAAAAGAAGTGAATATTCATCTAATTAAATGTTCCTTTAAGCCTTGAACTTGCAACCTTTTATAATGCTTCACTGTGGCTCTAAATGTAGAGAATATTTACATTTTGTTCATGAAAAAAAAGAACGCTCAGAAATAGAAAATACAAAGCGTTAATGGCTCCATATGCATGTTTTATAATACGTCTGCCCCATTTTCACCCTCATATCATCATTTTCTATTCCTCCTTCTTCACCTCCTATTCTTTTTTCCTCATTTCCTCCTTTTCCATTTTGCCTCCTTCTCTTCTTTTATGGTCAGTCAGAAAGTTCATACTATGCTGATTTATATAACTGTATGTTGTAGGAAGAGAACAGCCCCACTTCCTATCCTCCATAGCTTATTAGACTCTAGGACTCTTTTGATTTTTATTTAATTTATTCATTAATTCAATGAACATTCATAAGGTCTAAAATATTCTAGAAACACAATGAGTTTATAAAGACAAATAAAACTATATCCCTGGTCTCAAGGGTCTTAAAGATTAAAGAGAAATATGATTATTTAAACTGACACCAGCAGAATATCAATTGCTTGTATGGTAGGTGGGCATGAATTTAGTTAATCCAGCAAGACTATTCTCTGGTCACCCTAGAGACGAAGGATCTGGTTAGGGTAAGGGATATAATCTATGGCCCTTAATGTTAAACCATGGGATCTTTCTAGACCACCCTCCCACCACAGGGAGAATTGACTACTTTCTTCTTTGTGTCTACAGAGTCTCCTATGAAGATCTACTATAATACCTAAAGCACCTTAACTCACTACTTTGTTACAAAAATGTTACTCCCTTCTCTTTAAACTCTTGGAAGCTATCAGAATTTTTTTCATTTTTGTATCCACCAACATCTACCATGATATCTGGCATACCGTAGATGCTCAATAAAAGATTCATGAACTCATGAAGTAGGAAGGTCCACGAGGGAATGAACGAATAAGTTAGTGAATGAATCCAATTGGTACATACAGGAATCAAACCCATGCATTCTGATTAGTGAAACTGGTTCCGTGAAGATAAATGTGTCGATACATTTTAAAAATACACAAATACAGAGAAAAGTATTCTTTTATCACATAAATTTAAAGGTGAGTACATTTTAGAGGTGAAAGTTTGTTTGAAATGAAAGAGACAGGGGCAGATAGCCAAAGTTCGGGCCTTTCTGAGGGAGAAGAGGGATAGAAAGAGTTTACCGTGTCGGAAAGAGGAGAAAGGACCACACAAGGCGGATTTAGTTACGGGATACTCACAGCTTTCCCTTCTCACATCCTTAGTCTCTAGGGAGGAGCCCTGCTGGCGCGGTATAGTTAAGAGCTAGAGCGAGCTATGGCTGCTAACCAGCCACTCCTTGCAAATCCTATTGGTTAGTTCTACTCTGTCCTGTGGGGTTGCTGTGAGTCAGAATTGACTCCAGGCGATGGTTTGTTTGTTTTAATCCCTAGGGAACTCTTAGAGATTGCTGCAATGTATTGGCCAGATCGGTTACTATTAGTTGCCGTGGAGTCCATTTCGACTCATGGTGACGTCATGTGTGCGAAGTAGAATTCCTCCATAGAGGTTTCAAGGCTGTTACCTTTTGGGAGCAGATTGTCAGGCTTGTTTCCGAGGTGCTTCTGGGTAGCTTTGAACCGCCAACCTTTCGGCCCTTGGTCGAGCGCTGAACTATTTGCGCCACCCAGGGACTCCTTCACTGGCCAGGTTTAGGGATATTTTATTGGTCACAGTCTTAGGGGCGGAGTGTTCACCACGTGCAGCAGTGCGGTGAGTGGCAGGAGCCGCCTGAGGTTCGCTTTGGCTCCACCTAGGATCTAATTAGTGCCAGAATAAAAATGATATACTGTATTTCCTGACCTGTTTGCTCTTTACATCACATTGCAATCTATGACTTTGACCCTTCCCTTGAACTGGTCTGGAGCTCGCAGTGGGCAGGGTCTTTTTTATTTAGCTCCAACTGCTTCACGGCCCTGGGGTTTCTTCCTAAGGGCAGGAAGGATTTGGGATGTGGGAGGGAGCACAGGAATACAGCTAGTTTAACCTTCAGAGGTGCCAAATTGCTCCTGAATAGAAAGGCCCAGGCAAGGGACTATAATGATGTAATCCTTGCAAAGATCAGCTCCAATAACAATATTTCATAGCTTTCAACTTCTCTATTAGAGCCAACATATTAATCAAGAGAATGGAGATAGATGAGATGCACTTGTTTCCATGCTGTTTTCTTTTGTTTTAAAAATAAACCTTGTGGTCAAGCTCACGGAGAGAGAGGAGGCTGTGAGTAAGGTACCAGGTTTTGTGGCAGAATCCCATCATTCCTCAGGCCAGGCGCTTTGGGATCAGCACATAAAGGTCTGTCAAATTCTCGCCTGGCTGCCTCTCTGACGGAGGGCCTTCAACCGCTGACCAGCTACTGGGTGGCTTTTGGGTCTTATGGAGATTTTTCTTAAGGCAGTTCCAAATTTTTCTGCTGTATCTCTTTTAGCAGTTCCCAAATTGCTGCCCACACATAATGAAAGCTATAGCAAAGGAGAAACGGATCTATCCCCCCTCCCATTGTAATTTATTTTTAAAATTGCTCAAAAAAAAAAAAAAAACAAACTAGTTATTACAATCCTACTAGATGCAAACAAGCCGAGTAGCTCAACTCTGTATTTATATGTATACCAAAAACATTTGTTGCTATTGAAAGCATGACTTCATACATATATATATGGAGCCCTGGAAGCACAGCGATAAGGGGCTGTGCTGCTAATCAAAAGGTCAGCAGTTCAAATCCACCAGATGCTACCTGGAGGCAGTTCCACCCTGTCCTGCAGGGTCGCTGTGAGTCAGAATCAACTCACATTCTATACAGGGTTATATATTATATATATATAACTCACCATTGTATATATACTATATATATATAGATTCGACTCACATTACATATTGCTTATATGTATAGAAACCGAACTAAACCTAACCCGGCAACCAAACCCACAAAGTAGTGGGTGCATTCATTATTAGGAACCATGGTATGTATTTAACTCCAATTTTTAATACAATAGGCTTTGTGGCGTATATTCCTAAGTATGAGTTGTCCATAAGTCAGACGTTCGTAACCCAGGAATTGCTTGTATATAATATGGTTTTTGCACAACGTCCAAATCACGTAACGTCCTATTTCACGGAAAGTATAGTGGATGTTAAGTGACACACGACTGTATATACATATTTGTCAATGTAATTATCATTTTTATTATAGTCATACATGTATAAATTTTTAAAAGTCAAGCACTACTACCAGGCTTGTGATGAAAAATAGATTTCTTATCCTCAATCTTCGTTCTCCATTGTTTTAACTGTTTCCTTTGGTATTTACCTCCATGTTCCACATTTTTACGCAAATAATGCGTGACTTCTGCATATGTTTGCTGGCCTTGAGGTATTTTTGTAAGCGTGCTATGCTAATTTTTTTTTTTTACAGCAATATGTGGAAGAGGATTGGCATGGCGGCACTTGTGAGGTTGCCTCATGGGGGGAGGGCACAGAAGGAGCACATTATTTGAGTTAAAAAATGGTAACTGAACAACTTGGGGTTGCCATGAGTCGGAACCAACTTGACAGGAAGGGGTTGGTTTAGTGGAACAACATGTTTGTATTGATATTTCATGGGTTTTGTTTGTTTTGTTTTTTAATTTTGAGACCTCATCTATTGATTTTGTGCAACGAAAAATGAGGACTTACCTTTTTCATTCTGCTTACACACGCACACACAGTACCTCCTCTCATCCTCCTAATAAAATACATTACTGCACACATTTTGGTTACACCAATGTCTAATGTTCACCTTTGTAAGATCATATAGATATTCTGAATTGAACCACAAAATGCAAAATGGTAAGTCTAGTGTCACTGGAATTCTGATCCTCCATTTACCTGTATTTTTGTTCTCTGGAAGTTTTTGTGAACTTCTCTTTACCCGTGGTGTTTTGAAATGACGATGATATGGATGATATAGATAATTTTCATTTATTGTTCTGAGCATTCAGTAGACTCTTTCAATCTGAACTTGTGTTCTCCAGTTCTGGAACATTCTCTTGCATTATTTCCTTGCTGGTTTCCACCCCTCTGATTTCTCTGGCCTCTTTTTCTGTTCTTGCTACTAGGACAGTATGAGACTTTCTGGATTGATTTTCTTTTTCATTTATCTTTTATCTCTAATTATTCATCTATTTTTTTTTGTTCTATTTCTGAGAGATTTAAACAATTATAACATCCAATATTTCTACTAAATTCTTAATTTCTATTATATTTTTAATTCAAAGATTTCCATGAATGTATAGATGTACAGCATCCTATTTTTTTTCGTGGCTGCCCTATTTTTCTGAGAAAACTATAGATTTGTTTGTTCGGTTTTTGCTCCTTCCATTGACTCTATTTCCTCCAAGTTTTTTGGGGTGCTCTGTCTCTCACATTAGAATCTATCTGGATGACTTTTTCTTTCCCCTCCCTGTCAACTCTCCACTCTTGTCTACGCTGCTCTGCCCAGGAGACCGACCCGTATGCACTGCATTAATAGGCCCTCTTGCCCTCTGGCTTCCTACAGGGGGCATCAGCAGGATATGGAATATGGGGCGAGCAATTTATTCCCTTGAGTTCTTTCCCAGTCAGGTTTCCTTGGGCTGGCTACGTCCTTCAACTGAAGATCCTGTTCAGCAACCCTTTCTGCACTTGTTTCTACGCTGTTTTCTCGTTTTAAAAAAAACAGAACTTTCTGAGTTCTGATAACTGTCCCCATCCTTTGCCCTTTTAAGCCTGGAGGTGGCAAGAGCCTAAGGTACTGCATTATCCCATATTGTTTTCCCTAAAGACTGCCTATACTTTTGTTACAGCTGTGGTGGTCTAGTTGTTAATTAAGAGCTCAACTGCTAACCAAATGGTTGGAAGATCGAATCCATTAGCCGCTCCTTGGAAACTCTACGGAGCAATTCTACTCTGTCCTATAGGTCGCTGTGACTCGGAATCCACTCCGTGTCAACTGGTTTGGTTTCTGGTTGATACTTTTGCTATTAGTTCTTTACTTAAACTTTCCTCAATTTACCCAGTTTGAGTATGTCACATTTTTCCTGCCAGGATTCTGACTGATAGAGGCTTTCTTCAAATTTCTCATGTGTCCCCAAGTATCACAGCCTCCACCAGACTGAGTCCAGCACAACTAAATGGTGCCCGGCTACCACCACTGACTGCTCTGACAGGGATCACAATAGAGGATCCTGGATAGGGCTGGAGAAAAATGTAGAACAAAGTTCTAACTCACAAAAAAAGACCTGACTTACTGGTTTGAGAGAGACTGGAGAAAACTCCAAGAGTATGGCCCCCGGACACACTTTCAGCTCAGTAATGAAGTCACTCCTGAGGTTCACCCTTCATCCAAAAATTAGACAGCCCATAAAACAAAAGGAGAGTAAATGGGCACATTAGCCCAGGGGCAAGGATAAGAAGACAGGAGGGGACAGGAAAACTGGTAATGGGGAACCCAAGGTAGAGAAGGGGAGAGTGTTGACATGTCGTGTGGTTGGCAACCAATGTCACAAAACAATATGTATATTAATTGTTTAAATGAGAAGCTGGTTTGCTCTGTAAACCTTCATCTAAAATATAATTTAAAAAAATCTTCTCATGATCTTTAGCTATCTATTGATGTTTAAGACGAAGATACTAGAAACCTGTTTGGAAGTATTTGGGGGCTTGTTTACCAGTGGTCCTTATTAAAGAGTGAGCTTGCTGAACTGATTCTTTTGTTGCGGGGCTCCCAAGTGCAAGCATTTGAAAATTGTTCTCTCTTGGCTGGCCAAAAAACCCCAGAAAGAAATCTCTGAATCTTATGATCTCCTGCCTGCATGGTATAAGCCTGGCTGTCTACATTCTAGGAGCTACATGAGGGATGGGGAATGGAGTTCTTGCCATTCAGCAGGCTGACTCCACTTAATCCCCCTCTCTCAGTGCTGTGCCACATTCTTGCCCCCACCTGTCTCTGGTGTCCTTGTGCTTTGGCCAGCCACCTAGCTGCATAGGCTGGGTAGGAGATCTGGTTGTCTAATGCTCCATAGACTTTAAACCATCTTCCTTTTCAGGTCCACCACACTCCGTGATGCCTGTAATTTCTGAAATTTCCCTGGACTCCGCTGTGTGAATCATCTTGCTTCTTATTGGCTTCTCTACCCTGGAGGCAGTTGGATTTTAATTTTCTCTGCTCTGCCAAGCCAGTTTCCACTGTTCCATCTGCTTTCTATCTTCACATTTGGATTACCTCTCCTGTCTTCTGGTCTCCTTTTTGAGTTTTGTTTTGTTTTTGTTATTGTTGTTGTTCTGTTTTTGTATCTTTCTTATTACTTTATTGTCATTTTGATGGAATAGGAGGAAGCAGCATGGATAAGAAGTCTTCTTCCCTCAACTCCACCCCCTATTTTTCTTTAGAGTAAATATACGACTATTGGTTTTAGTGTTTGTTTTTTTTCTTTAAGATTTGTTGATTAGTGATGACCTCGGTCCCCTCAGTATTTATTGACGAGTATAGAGGGGAATACCAGCTTGAGCCTAAACCAGCACTGAGGCACATCTAGACTTGTTACATGAACTAAGAATGGGTGAGACTTTTAGGAGTAAATTTGCATGAAGGTTGTATTATTGTTTTTGGTGCTCTTGTCATTATTGGCTGATGCAGAATGAAGAATTGAATTTTTATAATGTCCCCAAAGAAAACCTTTGGTATTAGTGCCAGAAGGGGTCAGTAATCATAGGCTGTTTCTCAAATAGTGATCTCTCTGCCTGGTCTCAAAAACCCAAGTCTAAACTCCACAGACAGCAACTGCAGACAGAAAGAAGTTCCCACGAGACAGACAGAGGCGTATCACCACTCATCGCTGGTGCCCAGAAAATGATGATAAGATATAGAGGTGCTTTCTCAGGGCTTCCAGATGACAGCATGGCTCTAGGACGATATGGGGCAATGTCGGTACTGTGAAGATTGGCAATTCAGTGGTCTCCAAGAGGCACCCTTCTTGTAATGGACCTTGGTGTTCTCACAGAGGTGACTGGCAGCAAGGGCAGTGATGAAACATTACTTCAAGAGCCTTCTTGGACTATGGACACCAATGAGGTGGCCAGAGAGGTAGAATAGGAGAGTAGTAGCATGAAAGTAAGATTTAAGAAGAGTAACATGTTCAAAAATTTTTCATCTACAGCTCTTCAGTATATGCAGAATCAAGAAATAACATGTCTTGACTATTTCTGTCTCTAAAAATATTTTTTTCCTTTTTCTTTTTTTTCCTCATTGTCTAGAAGACTCTTTCTTCTCAGGCTATCTCAGTTGTGTTCATTCTTCTAAACTGAGATCAATTCTAACCTGTCCTGTCTACTTCTGTTCAGGATAATCTCTCCTTTCCCCCAAATCATAGCATCTACTCATAAAATTTTGGAGCTAGAAGAAACTTTAGAGATCATCTAGTCCTGTGATTTTCAGTACCAGGTCTCATCCTGAAATCTTACTAAATTCCCAATATTTGTGAAATTTGTGAGTCACTGTTATGTTGATACAGGTAAGATGTTGAAACAAAGAGGTAAAGAAACCTAGAGAAGTCAGCAAAGCTAGCTGGGTTTTAGAAGTTAAGTAGTTGAAGGTGAAAAGGATAGCTGCAAAGCATGTAGGATATGTATGTTTCTTTGTGGTGTGTGTGTGTGTGTGTGTGCGCGCGCGTGCTGAGAGAGAGAGGGAGAGAGAAGAAGGAGGAGGAGAAGGAGGAGAGATTATTAAATTTTTTATTATACACTATAAATATAATTTCCCCTTGCGATTTAGAGAGCGATTTCAGAAAAGATTTACCCGGCATTTCGATTTAATTGGTCCTTCTTTTGTACTTACCAGCTACTACTCTGTGTTACTGTCTTTTCCGGTATAATTTGTTGTCCTCATGAATAAACTGTAAACTCCTTGAGGGCTTATACTTTTTTGTATCTCACCTTTAACACAGACACATTAACACCTAACCAACTGTTTGCTCATATTACTTCTACTCATTTGATCTTCTCCCGCAGAGTTGGTGACTTAATATTTGTGACGACCCGATGTTTGCTCATTTCACGAGCATGCATTCTATTATGGTTACTTGAATACATGTTTGCTCACACAACAGTGACTGCATTAAAGGGCTTATGCTGTATTCCACCCCACCCCCTTGAGCAGAGGAATGTAGGAGACACATCGTGAAATTTGCTCCATTACTCAGTTCAAAATATTCAGTAAGCAGAGATTATGTCTCATTTAGCATTCAGAGAGTTCTCTTCCCTCTAATAGAAATATATCATAAGAGCAAGCATGCATAATTTTTCATCACTTAGAGCAAGATATAAAAATTTTGAAGACCATCTCATGCTTTTATTCTCTACCCTCTTATAACTTAAAGAAGTTATGTTTTAGGAATGGAACAGTGCAAAACTTGCAGTACCTTTCTTTTCTAGTGACTATCTATTCAGTCAACATTTTAGCCAGATAAACGGAAGGAATGTTGCATGGTAAATGGCCCAGGGTCTGGGTCAGTAGGTTCAGATTTTCTAAGGATTCCCTGGCACATTCCACACCCCACGACCCTCAACTTTCCTATCAACTGGGAACAAATGGGTGCACTTCAATTTAAAGAAACAGGACAGGTATTCATATGGCTCGGCAAGAGGAAAGACCTAGTAAATTAATGACACTCCTTCCCCTGTCCCACCATTCTTCCAGGTATGGTTTGTCCAGCAGCTCAGAGATCATCAGTCATATACTTTTTTACTAATTAATTTGTAACTACAATGTATGAGGGTGCCTTTTTCCTCACAGCCTCACCAGTAGAGCATGTTACCAAACTTTGGGGGTTTTACCAAACTCATGGGTTAAAAACAAACAAGTCAGTGTATTTAAATTTGCCTTTCTCTTTTGAGTCAGATGGAGTATATTTTCATGTGTTTAAGAACCATTGGTTTGTTTTTTCTGTGAACCGTCTGTTCATATCCTTTGCTTGTTTTTGTGTTGAGTTGTTCTTTTCCTTATTAATTTCCAGAAGCTTTCTATATATTAGGGAAATTAGACCTTTATCTACTATATGCGTTGCAAACATTGTTTCTCAAATTTTCATTTGTCTTTGTGCTTTTTTTTCTGTCATGCAAAAGGGTTTTTTTTAAATGTTATTTTAATGTGTTAACTTTTCTGTTTCATGGGGTCTTGATTTTTGAGATATAATTTAAAAGGCTTCTATATTCTAATTCTGTAAAGACTCTTTAAAGTTTACTTTTTAAACTCTTCGTAGTTTTATTTTTCCCATTTATACCTTGAATCCAATTAGAATATATCCTGACGCACAGTGTAAAATAAGGGTCCAACTTGATTTTTTTCCCAGATGTCTACATCTTTTCACCAATGGTTTAAAAGTTCTCCTTACGTTTTACTAACTTCCCAGACGAATTTGAGCCTATTTCTCAACTTTCCAGTCTATTCCCATGACCTAGCTCTGCATGCACCAATACCACAGTTTTTCGTTATTGAGGATTATAATTTGTTTTCATATCTGGAAGTGCTATTTCCCTTCATTGTTCTTCCCGGTTACTCTTTTCTTTTTTAATATGAATTTTGGATCAACTTGTCTGGTTCCAAAAACAAAACAAATGAGCAAAACTGTTTGCACTGTATTGATAGCACATTAAATGTATGAAATTCCTTAGGAAGAACGGACATCTTTGTGATTTTGAGTCTTCCTCCCCAAGAACAAGATATGTACTTCTGTTTGCTCAAGACTTCTTTTGTGTTCATTTGTGTTTTAAGGTTTTCTTTATGTAAGTCTTGAATACTTTTAATTATGTTTATTCCTGTGTGTATCAGTCAGGATCCAGGCAGAAAACAGAATTAAACTTCAAAACTGAAGAGGTTTTAAGGAATTGACTGGTAAGAGAAACCAACAAGGGATATTATGGCACCAGAGACTAGGAACAATGGGAAGCTATTTTGGTTTTCTGTTGCTGCATAACAAATTATCGTATATGTAATGGCTTAAAGCGTAGCCCTGGTGGTGCAATCGAAAGGTTGGTAGTTCAAATTCACCAGCCGTTCCTTGGGAATCCTATGGGGCAGATCCACTCTGTCCTATAGGGTCACTAGGAGTCGGAATCAACTCGACAGCAATGGGTTTCTTTATTTTTATTTTTAGTGGCTTAAAACAACACTCATTTAAAATTAAGGTTCACCTCGACTTGAGGTTCTGAGGGAGGAATCCACCTCCAAGCTCATTCATTTTTTTGGCAGAAATCAGTTCCTTGAAGTAGTAGGACTGAAGTCCTTGTTTGCTTGCTAGCGATCAGCTGAGGGCAACTCCGTGCTCCTAGAGGCCCCCTGCATTCCTTCTCACACTGCTCCCTCCATCTTTAAAATCAGCAATGGCATTTGGAGTCCTTCTTATGCTTGGAATGTTTCTGACTTCCCTTTTTGCCACCAGTTGGGAAGATTTTTCTGCTTTTAAAGGGATTACGTGATTAGATTAAGTCCACCTAGATAAACTCTTCTTTTGCCATATAATGTAACATAATTGTGGGGTAACAACATGGGAGGGGTCATGAGGGCCATCTTAAAATACTGCTCATGACAAAAGCCATTATAATTCCTAAGATGGGAGGGACAAAGAGGAGGAAAAGTGTGACTGGAGTCCAGGAGAGCTGGGACCATGGAGGAGGGGCCAGCTGTCAGAAACAGTAATCGCAGAGAGACTTTTCCTGGGCCAGAAACACTTTCCAAGGAAGGAGCAGAGGGCAAAGGATTTGCTCTGTCCCCTTCTGCCTGTCTGTCATTGGCCAAACTCAAGGGAAAGCCAGCTGTCCGTAGACACCAGGTGAAGCAGTTTTAAGGGGTCAGCCACCGGGGCATATGCAATGGAAAAAAGAGTAGAGAATGGATTGGTGAGGAAGGTGAGCAGGAGAAAAAAGAGAATAAACAACTTAGAATTTTATTGCTTTCCTTGCTTTTGTGAATGCAATCTTCTCCTTTCTTTTATAACCTGTAGCTAGTTTTTTTGCTTATATGAAAGCACTTGGGTTATGTCTTTTAATTTTATACCACACTGCCTTACCAGATTCCCTTATTGTTGGAGGTAGTTTTCAATTGATTCTTCCAGATATTTCAGATAGACAACATTGGAACCTGAAATTCATTTTACCTCATCCTTTCTAATTTTTTTGCTCTATTTCCTTTCTCTTGTCTAATCGCATGCACTCGTACCTCCAGTATTGTTACATAACAGCATTGTTATTCGGTACTTTTGCTTTTTCTTGAGTTTCATGAAGCACTCCCCTACTAAGTATGAGATTGCTTTTATATTAGGTGTTTTTTTAATAGTAAGAAAATATTCATCTATTTCTTTTTATTCACTGTTATTTTAAAAAATATTTTTAAAAAATACTTTTGCACTAACTGAAGATGATGATTCGTTTGTAGATTTACTAATATCAAGTATATAATAGGTACTCTATTACAGAATCATCTCACCATTCTTTGATCACCTTGTACAGTATTTGTTTTTAATGTGCTACTGAACTTCATTTCTGTATTTTATTTAGTTTTTCTAGCATGTCTTCCTACCCAGTTGTAAATGGACATTTATAAGGGATTGTCAGTGATCTACAGTTTTCCTTTTGGCTCAGTCTTTTCAGGTTTTATTAACTGATGTTATTCATTTTCTAGGAAAAAAAAATTGACAGATTTCAAAATAGACAGATAATAAACACATGGCATGCAGTGAGAAAATGTTTGCAATATTTCAAACAACTAGTATTATATCTAAAATATACAAGGAGCTCCTGCAAATCATCAAGGAAAAGCAGGAAATCCAACAGACAGATTTGTGAATGGTATGGATAGGCAATGGCAGGAGGCAGAATAATGGCTCCCCAAAGACATCCACACCCTAATTCCTGGAATCCGACCTTTATCTCCTTTACATGAGTGTGTCACCTTACACAGCAGAAGAGACTTTGCAGATGCGATGAAGTTAAAGATCTTGAGACGGGAAGATTATTCTGGATTACACGGGTGGGCCTAATGTAATCGTAAGGATTCTTATAAGAGACAGGCAGAAGTGGAAACAATCCAAATGCCCATGAGTGGATGAGTGGATAAACCAAATGTGGTATATCCATACAATGGAATATTATTCAACCATAAGAAGAAATGAAGTATTGATACATGCTACAATATGAATGAACCTCAAAAACATTATGTTAAGTGAAAGAAGACAGACACAAAAGGTCACATAGTATGATTCCCTTTATATGAAATATCCAGAATAAGTAAATCCATACAGACAGAAAGCAGATTGGTAGCTGCCAGAGGCTGGGGTAGAGAGTTTCCTTTCGGAGAGATGAAAATGCTTTGGGACCATACAGAGGTGATAGTTGTACAACACTGGGAAGGTACTAAATGCCACTAAATTGTCTAGTTTAAAATGGTTAATTTTGTGTTATGTGAATTTCACCTTAGTTTTAAAAAAAAAGAGGGGCACAGGAGCGTCCGAGTCAGAGATGTGATGATGGAAACAGAGAACAGAGTTAGGTGGGGCCGTGAGCCAAGGAGTGCAGGCAGCCTCTAGAGGCTGGAAAAGGCAAGGAAATGGATTCTCCCCTACAGCCTCCAGGAGGAACCCAGCCCTGCCAACCCATTTTAGACTTCTGAGCTAGAGAACTGTAAGAGAATAAATGTGTGTTGTTTTAAGTCACCAAGTTTGTGACAATTTGTCATCACAGAAGTAGAAAACCAGTGCAGCAATTAACAGAGGAAGAAACACGAATAGCTATGTATGTGACGAGTTACTCAAGCTCACTAGGATTAATAAGAGAAAGGCAGAGTTTTGACAATGAGATACCACTTTACACCTACCGTTTGAGAAAATGGGCAAGTTGGATCCTGTCAAATGTTGGTGAGAATACTGGAACTGTAGAAAGCTCTGCCATCCTGGAGAGGAATCTAGATTTAAGAGAAATCTAGCAAAGGTCCATAAGGCGACATGTGTAAGGACATTTATCACTGCGTAGTTTGGGCAAGAGACATTTAAGGGAACTTAGATATCCATCAGAATTCCTGGGTGGTGCAAACCATTAACACGCTCGGCTGCTAACCAAAAGGTTGGAGGTTTGAGTCTACCCAGAAGTGCCTCGCAAGAAAAGCCTGGCAATCTACTTCCAAAAAATCAGTCAAATTATAGAGTGCAGTTCTACTCTGACACACGTGGGGTTGCCATAAATCAGAGTCAATTCAATGACAACTGGTTTTTAGGAAGAATAAATGAGTAAAATGTAGTGGATATATTCAATGGCAGCCTAAGCAGTTGTTAGAAGCAGCAGCCGAGATGTTCACATAGCAGCAAGTATAGACATTTAAAACGTAGACATACAAAAGTAAAAAAAAAAAGAATGAAGTTAATAGCACAGTGCCACTTATGAAATTAACACACACAAACATAAAACACTACATAGCCACTCAACAAATATTTATTGAGCATTTATACTTCGTGTAAGATATTGATGATTCATTCAGCAGTAAGTGAAACATATTAAAATTCCTGCCCTTAGGAAGTTTACACTCTATGTGTATATTTAAGGACAAATATCAGGCACATTATAGTTGGAGCCATAATGAGAAGAGAATGGGGCTGGGACAATGAGTGAATAAATAAATGAGAAGAGGCCTCCAAGGAACAATGTGGGTAGTTTTCTATGAATAATTCTTTGTCCCTGAGGCTAAACAAAGCAAACAAACAAAAAAAAAAGAAGAGGAAATACACACCCACACACAACCTGAAACCAACCTCAATCTCGCAGTGTGTCGTGTCTGAGAATGGAGCTCCGGCCCCTCAAAATCCTGATCCTCGGGCACTGCTGATAGAACTACGGTGTAATTTTTTTTACTATATGTCTTAGTTATCTGGAAACCCTGGTGGCGTAGTGGTTAAGTGCTATGACTGCTAACCAAAAGGTTGGCAGTTTGAATCCACCGGGTGCTCCTTGGAAGTTCTATGGGGTAGTTCTACTCTGTTCTGTTGGGTCGCTATGAGCTGGAATCGACTTGACAGCAATGGGTTTATTTATTTTATGGGGGGTGGGGTCTTAGTTCTCTAGTGCTGCTATAACAGAAACACCACAGGTGGGTGGCTGTAACAAACAGAAGTTTAGTTTCTTACAGTTTAGGAGGCTAGAAGTCCGAATTCACGGTGCCAGCTCACGGGGAAGGCTTTCTCTCTCTGTTGGCTCTGGGGGAAGGTCCTTGTCATCCATCTTCCCCTGGTCTAAGAGCATCTCAGTGCAGGGACCTCAAATCCAAAGGACGTGCTCTGTTCCTGAAGCTTTTTTCTTGGCGGCATGAGGTCCCATCTCTCTGCTTGCTTTTCTCTCCTTTTATCTCTTGTAAGATAAAAGGTGGTGCAGGCCACACCTCAGGGAAACTCCCCTTATATCAGATTAGGGCTGTGACCTTAGTGAGGGTGTTGCATCCCACCCTAATCCTCTTTAACATGACCTAATCTTGCCTCATTAACCACAGGCAGAGACTGGGATTTACAACACATAGGAAAATTACATCAGATCACACAGTGGAGGACAACCACACAATACTGGGAATCATGGCCTAGCTAAGTTGACACGTATTTTGGGGGGGCACAGTTCAGTCCATGACACTATGTATGTGAATCAGTCACCTACAGGCTGGCATAGGGTCTCTATAGACCAATCAAGTATTGTTGATGTTTATCTCAAGCAACTGCAATACCCTTCAGCAATTATATAATAGAACAGTCTGAACTCTTCCACAATTAAAGTTACCACCATACGTCCCAACCTTCATCCACAAATCTTGTCCAGATACAAGACTAGGAACTACTCCTTGTTGTTCTGAGTAAATAGTCCACCTCAGCATGGGAGACCAGCACGTTTTAGTGTGTTTCAGGTACGGTGTACCAGTTACCTTGTGATTTATGTCACCTCCCTTCAGAGGGAACAGTCTGGCATTTCATGTCCATATATGCTGGCTGGGGTGATTTGGGTGAAGTAACGTGACAGCTCCCACTTAGCAGAGCAGCAGCCACCATGTAGAAGCAGCAAGATTAAGAGAAAAACACAGGAAATGGAAAAAATCACATTTGGAATGATGGTGCGTCTTACATTGTATTTCTTATGGCCACACAATACTTCCTGGGTCCTCATGCATTATTTCTAACTTTGTGTCTTGGCTTCTGAATAGTTAACCTATATCTTGATTTCTATTTGGACTAAAGAAATTTTCATTTTTGCTTTAATCTTTTTGGGGAATCAAAAAGACGTAAATTTCTGTTCTAGTTTAATCTGCGGTTTATAATTAAATTGCTCCCTAGATTGCCTTAAAAAAATAATATAGAGAAATTTCGTTTTAGAATCAGATGATGAATTGTCTTTTTCCAACTGATAGCTCTTTCCCCAATGACCCATGTCCTCTTCGTGCCAACCCAGTGAAGAAGACAGTTCTGCTTTTCTATCTCCCCTTGTACTTTAACTAAAAAGGTTCAAGGATCCTTCTCTGTATTTCCTTGGACGCCTTTATGGTGGGTATGACAAACTATGTCTAATAATTGAGCCTATATATTAGCCAGAAGGAGCCCTGGTGGCACAGTGGTTAAGAGCTCAGCTGCTAACAGGAAGGTTGGCTATTCGAACGTACCAGCCACTCCGTGAGAGAAAGACGCAGCAGTCTGCTTCCTTAAAGATTACAGCCTTGGAAACCCTGTGGGGCATTTCTACCTGTCCCCTAGGGTCGTTATGAGTTAGAATTGACTTAATGGCAATGGGTGTTTATTAGCCAACTACAATTACCTGCACTCCATCATTTGTACTTCTTTTGATCCTGTCTGTAGGGAAGTAAGGTGATGGGGAAGACAACACTATAGACAGAGCAGATAAGTGACCTGTAATAAAATTGTACTTTGTATTGTTAACTCTGCAGAGTGAAAATCTGAGATAATTTTTGCAATATTCCCTCTGCTTTAGGCTTGCATCACTGTGTTGGGCAGGGTGGAAGGTTTGGGTAACGCCCACACAGTAAATGCCCCGTAAAAGGCAGCTGTAACTGCAAGTGGCTTTTAGGAATGCAAAGTCACTTATATTATAATTTTCGTTTGAGGAACTATTAGCTGTCTACCTCTCTGGTAATCCTGTTTCTACAAGAAAACTGCTTAAGTCCATGGCAATTTTTCCATCAGGGCCACAGACTACTGAATGCACTTTTAGCCTCTTGGAAACCCCTGAACCAGTGCAGGGTGACTAGCAATTCCAGAGACACAGCAGCTACTTCTAACTGCTCTGTTAACCATTAAAATACTTCACGCTGATGTGGTGAAAACTGAAATAGCTGGTGGTTGCTATGCCATGGAAAAGAAATAAACTCTAAGTTGATTGAAGGGTTGTGATTCATAATATTGTAGTCTGCACAAAACAAAGCATTCATCAGACAAGGGACAAGTTTTTGTTTTTTTCCTGCGTAAGTTTAATAACCACAACCAAGAATATTGGTGTTTATAATTACACAACCTGCATGCTGTAACTTTAGCTTCTTTGAGGAAACACATCTTGAAAGATACCTGGAAAAATTTCTTTATGGACTTCAACAAAGAAAGACTGTTGAAGGAACCCAGCAGGAAGAGGTCACCGACAAAGGTCCTGCCTCCCCTGGAAGCTTCGCAGTGTCTCCCATTAGCAGTGTTTCCTGAAGGAGGTTGTGGGCAGGCTGTGCCCTTAGCGGATGAGGATTTGCTGCGCTTTGTTTTTTTCTAAACAAGTAAAGGAGAAATAATTCTCGGATGTTTGGGTCATCTAATTCAAACAGAACACAGCATTGCACAACACTCTCCCTCTGCCTTTTGTGTACTTTGCTCTTGGGTTTCCAGAAGGATGAAAGAGTTACAGAAGGTGCATGTGCCTTGGCAAGCTTGCAGGACGGTCTTCCAGAACAGGCTGCTGCATCTCTGCTCCAGAGAGGGTCGATTTACAATGCCTGTGACTGTTGCAGCCCTGAGTTATCCACTTTACACGCCTGTGACTGCTCCAGCCCTGCGCTATCCAGTTTACACGCCTGTGACTGCCCCAGCCCTGCGCTATCCAGTTTACACCCCTGTGACTGCCCCAGCCCTGTGCTATCTGCCTGGAGACTCCCCTTGGCTCCTGTTAAGAGCTATGGCTTCTGTCTCTCCAGGGCTGAAGTAATGTTCTCATTGCTGCTGGATGAATCGAAACAAGAGCCCAGGGAGGAGCAATAGGCAATTTGAGCTGCAGATGCATTCATAACCAGAAGGCCCTGCTTGGTTTTCAAACAGCGCTTTGGAACACTAAATACAAAGTAATTAGGGAAGGAAATGCATCCTTTCAACTGGGAAGAATCAGCACACTCTTGCGTGTGTCTTGTTAATGAGTTGGTTCTTGTTTATATCATGCCCACATTTAACACTTGTCTATTTTGCCAGGCAATCTAGCACCCGTTCATGTCAGGCCTTGTACATTTGGAAATGTATAATGCCAAACTCCAGACAAATAGAGTTCTCAATACAACTCCAGTTCTTAGGAAAACAGAAAAAGTTGCCGTCGAGTTCATTCTGACTCATGGCGACCCCATGTGTGTCAGAGTGGAACTGCGATCCATAGTTCTGCTCCAAATCAACGGCTGATTTTTTTTTTCAGAAGTAGATTGCCATGACTTTCTTCCAAGGTACCTCTGGGTAGACTTGAACTTCCAACCTTTTGGTTAGCAGCCAAGAGCACGTTAACCATGTGCACACCCAAGGACTCCTCTGGCTCTTACGGATCTCTACAAATAGCTGGATCACAAGTGAACGCACCCCGAGACTGCAGTGTTCATCTTGGCGAGACCGCTTTTCCTCCTTGTGTGGATATAGCAGGCTAGCTTTGTGGCATGGCTGGCAGACTGGCCCCTTTAGCGTTTTGCATACAAGAGGCCCATGCCTCTTGCAATTTCCAGATATAACCATGATTAACAGTAGCGGTAGCAGAAGCCATTGACAAATCTGATTGATTCCCGGTCCCTTGACTCCCAGGAATGACATTTAAGATCACTAAGCAGATGTTAGCCTTTTGTATCCAAAGGGAACTTCTCAAAAATCATGGGCAACAAGAACTGAATGACCATCCAAGGGAATGGGTTAATATCACTAAGAGGCAAGTGAAGCATGGACGTCTGCAAATGGAATGGTGATTGGATTGCAGTTGAATCCCAAGTATGCAAAACATGGCCCTCGTTTTTCTCTGGTGATAGGATATATAAGGAGACCAAATGAGTTTCCATTCTGCCCTCTCCCAGTGCTACTTAAATATGGAATTCGATAAGGGCCATTGGTAGAGAGCACTATGGGAAAACAAGTGTCTTCCCAGCCTGAAAAAGTAGATGAGAGCGAACTGGGTCCACACTCTGCCATACCTGGAAGTGACAGGATGGCTTGTGGCACATGAAGGCAGTACACAGACACACACACACGCACACACGCATGCACACACACACACAATTCTGCAGATCACTTCATTTCCAGCCAAGGAAATGACTTTGTATCTAAGTGAATGGAAGCAATCTCAGGTCACTTTATTGGCAGGCTAACCTTGAGTCACCAAGCTGCCCTGATTGTGTGCTCCTTTCAGAGTTAATACTTTTATTCACTGTCATTTAAATGGCTCTGGGAAGAATACTGCAAGGTGGTGTTGGGACGAGCGAGCAGAGCAACAATCATCAAGAAAGCAGAGAAAAGACTATGGCAAGAAAATGATGCATTTCAGAAGCAAATGAAATATGTACCAAGTATAGAATATTATTCTGAAACTGGAAAAGTGATTTCAGATTCTTCCGGGTTTATTTTCTTTCTACTTGAATGACGATTATTTCTCATTATTCAGCCAGTTTTATATGCCCCTGAAGACTTTAAAAGTTTTTTTTTTTAAACTATGAAAATAATGCACGGAAGAGAACACTACCCATCACCCAGCTTCAACAATTACCAAGATTCTGTCACACTTGTTTCATCTCTCTCTCTTCTTCGTTGAAATATTTTAAATTTTAGACATCATGTCACCTCACTCTCACACCCTTCAATGTGCATTTCTTAAAAATACGGACATTTCCTCACATAGCCGTAATTGCTGCAGATCTTTATGTGGTTGAAACTTGCAGTTACTGTTCTTTGTCTTGTTAAAATGGCAAAGTGAGGGGGATAATGTCTACTGGCCACTGCTTTTATGGACATTTTCCTAGATGAACTTCATTATGATTTGGCAGGAAGAGCCCTAGACTGGACTCATGAAATCGGGATTCTAGCTCTAGACGTACCCTAAACTAGGTAGGTGAACTTAGACAAGTAACTCGACCCTAGTTTTCTTCCATCTCTTCAACTCTAACGCAGGAGTTTAATAAGATAATCTCTAATGATCCCTTCCAGCTCAAAAAGTCTATGCCTGTTCTTTTTACCTCTTAGTTATTGTGGTGGTTAAGGTTGTATGTCAACTTGGCTGGGCCCTGATTCTCAGTGGTTTGCGAGTTATGATGTAGTTTGGCAGTTATGTAATGATGTAAGTATCTCCATGATGAGATCTGATATAATGTAATCTCCATAACGAGATCTGCTATGAGCAGCCAATCAGTTGAAAGGCGGTTTCCTTGGGAGTGTGGCTCGCATCCAACGTATATGTACTTTCTGGCAAAGCTCACTGGCTTTTGCTCTCTCTGGATCTTGCATCTGGCTCGTCATCATCTGACCTCTGGTTCTTGGGACTTAAGCCAGCAGCTTGCTGTCTTACCCGCCAATCTTGGGTTCTGTTCATCAGCCCCTGCAGCTATGTGAGTCAGGAGAAACCTCCAGCCTGACGCCTGACTCATGGACTTGGGACCTTCCAGCCTCTACAACTGCATGAGTCATTTCCTTGATAAAATCTCTCTCTCTCTCTTTATATATGTGTGTGTGTGTGTGTGTGTGTGTGTGTGTGTGTGTGTGTGTGTGTGTATATATATAATTGTTAAGTGCTGTCAAGTCAGTCCTGACTCATAGAATTGACTTGAGGGGCAACCAGTTTGATATATATATATATATATACGTATGTATGTGTGTGTATATGTCAATATGTATGTATGTGTGTGTATATATATATATATATATATGGAGCCCTGGTTGTGCAGTGGTTACGAGCTATGGAGAGCTGTGGCTGCTAACCAAAACGTCAGCAGTCCACGTCTACCAGCTGCTCCTTGGAAACCCTATGGGACAGTTCTACTCTGTCTTATAGGGTCGCTATAAGTCGGGATCCACTCGAAGGTAACAGGTTTGTTTATTTATTTATTTATTTTTTTGTTTACCAGAAGAATGGAGCCCTCGTCGTGCAGTGGTTAAGAGTTTGGATGCTAACCAAAAGGTCAGCAGTTCAAGCCACCAGCTGCTTCTTGAAAACCCTATGGGGCAGTTCTACTCTGTTCTATAGGGTCACTATGAGTTGGCAACAGGTTTTTTTTTTTTTTTTAACTAGAAGAATGAACAAATCTGTCGTGGAAGAAGTACAGCCAGAATGCTCCTTAGAAGGATGGTGAGACTTCATCTCATGTACTTTGGACATGTCATCAGGAGGGACCAGTCCCTGGAGAAAGACATCATGCTTGATAAAGTAGAGGGTCAGCAAAAAAGAGGAAAAC
>NW_004443959.1:21566208-21594173 GCF_000243295.1 Trichechus manatus latirostris | reverse complement strand
GGCAACCAGTTTGATATATATATATATATATACGTATGTATGTGTGTGTATATGTCAATATGTATGTATGTGTGTGTATATATATATATATATATATGGAGCCCTGGTTGTGCAGTGGTTACGAGCTATGGAGAGCTGTGGCTGCTAACCAAAACGTCAGCAGTCCACGTCTACCAGCTGCTCCTTGGAAACCCTATGGGACAGTTCTACTCTGTCTTATAGGGTCGCTATAAGTCGGGATCCACTCGAAGGTAACAGGTTTGTTTATTTATTTATTTATTTTTTTGTTTACCAGAAGAATGGAGCCCTCGTCGTGCAGTGGTTAAGAGTTTGGATGCTAACCAAAAGGTCAGCAGTTCAAGCCACCAGCTGCTTCTTGAAAACCCTATGGGGCAGTTCTACTCTGTTCTATAGGGTCACTATGAGTTGGCAACAGGTTTTTTTTTTTTTTTTAACTAGAAGAATGAACAAATCTGTCGTGGAAGAAGTACAGCCAGAATGCTCCTTAGAAGGATGGTGAGACTTCATCTCATGTACTTTGGACATGTCATCAGGAGGGACCAGTCCCTGGAGAAAGACATCATGCTTGATAAAGTAGAGGGTCAGCAAAAAAGAGGAAAACTCTCAATGAGATGGACTGACACAGTGGCTGCAATGGTGGGCTCAAACATAGCAATGATCGTGAGGATGGTGTAGGATGGGGCAGAGTTTCATTGTGTTGTACACAGGGTCACTATGGGTCAGAACCGACTCCACAACACCTAACAACAGCAAGTCAACTAGAATCCACTACCTCCAGCAGGGCAGTTTCTAAAGACTAGCTGGGCTCCCAGTGAGAAGAGAAATACTTCAACTTTCTGGCCACAGTGATTAGTCCACGGAGTCTGGCACATCACTTAAGGCAGATCAGTCAAAGTTCTTTCTTGGGATTCTTCTTACTGGCTCTTTCAGAAACAAACAAACAAAAACATCTTCCCTTTCAGGCCATGAATCTACAAGGCTATGAGTCCAGACTCGCTTGCAGTGATTCATCTGTGGTGGAAGACTGCAGGTGACATGCAGAAAGAAGCAGAAATGAAGAGATGGAGGGAGGAAAACAGTTCTGAGGATGGGTCTGTCCCTGAATTCCACCCTCATGTTGTCTTTTCTTCATTGATTTTTTTTGCTTTTAAGGAATGTCAAACCTAAGAGAAATTGTAGGAATAGCACGGAGAATTCTTGTATACCATTTATACTGTTAATCCAGGTTCACTAATTTTTAACATTTTGTCACATTTGCTTTATGTATCTGTATATTCTGTATATATGTATATATGTATTCTGACTATATAATACATGTATATAATATACACCCAACCCACTGCCGTTGAGTCAATTCCGACTCCAAGCGACTGTACAGGACAGAGTAGAACTGCCCCATTGGGTTTCCAGGGCTGTATTCTTCACAGAAGCAGACTGCCACATCTTCCCGTGGACGACTGGTGATTCAAACCGCCGACCTTTCAGTTAGCAGCTGAGCACTTACCAGGGCGCCACCAGGGCTCCCTATGACACAAATGTATACGTATATATATATATTTTTTTTTTCATGAGCCATTTGAGAGTAGGTGTCAAGCATTATGCCCTTTTATTCTTAACATTTCAGTGTGTGTTTTCCAAGAACAAGGATGTTCTCTTACCTAACCACAATGTAGTTCTCAGGAAATTTATACCTTTAATTAATCTGCATTCCTCATTCTCTTCGTTTCTTAATGAGTCTGAGCTGGGTTTCTGTCGTCACTACCAAGTGTCCTGACATACACGAGTTCCGCACACTCCTGACGGGGAGCTCAAAGCCTGAATAAGTGGTGAACCTCAAGAGCCTCATGGAGGCTTAAACTGGGGACTTAGGCCAGCGGGGTGAGGAATGTTTTCAGCTGCAGCAGACCATTCTACTCCTGCCCCACTGCCAGGAAGAATGCAAAGATGTAGGGGAACCACAACCTTCTCAAAGGGACGGACTTTTTAAATGCTTTTTTGCTCCCCTCCCCCAACTTCCATAGCTTCTAGCAAGAGCTTAGCAAATGCATATTAATTGAGGTTGTGCCAAAGGCTGGGGGTGGGGGATATACCCAATCAGTCTCTGGGAAGCATCCCCACGTCTCCCTAACCACTTGCTGTTGAGTCAACTCCAACTCATGGCGATCCCATGTGTGTCAGAGTAGAACTGTGCTGCATAGGGTTTTCAGTGGCTGATTTTTTAGAAGTAGATCACCAGGCCTTTCTTCCGAGGTGCCTGTGGACAGACTCAAGCCCCCAGTCTTTCGGTTAACCATTGGCAGCACTCAGGAACTCTCACCTCTCCCTAAAAACCCATTGCTGTTGAGTCAATTCCGATTCACAGCGACCCTATAGGACAGAGGAGGACTGTCCCATAGGGTTTCCAACGAGCAGCTGGTGGATTCGAACAGCTGACCTTTTGGTTAGCAGCCTGAGTTCTTAACCACTGCACCACCAGGGCTCCTATACCCTTTACAAAAGGCAGAGATGGCAAGTTCTGCCAGTTATCTGTGATCCAGATGGGAGAATTCCTTTTCTCTCCTAAAGGCTGTGACTATTAATATCTTCATCACTCCGTGCTCCACCTAGCAGCTCAGAGTGTCCTAGCCAATTCTGAAGGCTGCTTCCATGGATTTGGTTTCTACAGTCTGGGAATTCCAACCATGCAGCTCGCTTAGATTGTGAGAAACTGGCAGATCCGTTAGGCAAGCAGAACGTGATCCTCACACAAATGGTGAACTCCCACCCACAGGCTGTGTGATTATATGTTCAAAATTCTCTGGCAGCTCCCAGTTTTCTATTTCTGGGTCATGCACACTTTAATGACTTACGGGTTGTTTTCAAATATACAGATATGAGGTGGATTTAATACTTTTTAATTAAATAAGGTCAGCAATGGTATTAAAAATGTTTATTTATATTTTACTCCCATGAAAGGAAAAAGATCAATCTGCTCCTTGCTGTTAGCATCAGAAAGAGACAAATATAAGGCATTCCATCCACTGCGTTTGGCAGGTTCTTCTGTGCCTTCTACTGGCATTGGAAGAATCCATTGTTGATAACATAGCAGGGCCCGGAGAATGGAGGCAGGTAGGAGGCTCAGAATGTGAGAAGGGTCAAGGGAGGGTGTTTTGCCTCCTCGGACCAAAAAAGGAAAAGAAAACATCAGCAGGTGAAGATCTGAACAGACTTAAAAGATGATAAAGGAAAGCCTCATTCTGTCACGTCACTAATTCAGACTTTGCAATGAGGAGTAAGTAAGCGTAATCATTGTGGGAGCAAGGTAGCTGGAGGAATCCTTAAATGGGTTAGAGATCAAGGAATTTTATTTGCAAATAATAGATATGACCATTCTTACAGATTCTGACTTGTTCTTCCAAACAACCCCCCTTAAAGATCTTTTCTTGCCAACATTTTATTCCATTACTTTGAAATACACATGGACTGGGAAATCATAGCTGTGTATTTCTTTTTAAGAAGATAGTTTAATCTAGTCAGCTGTGGTGTGCAATAAAAAGTGAAATCAGAACATCACAGTTTGTGTCCAAGATCTGCTCTGTTATTCTCTATCTGGGGCTTTTGTTTTCAGGGAGAAGAAGCCCACTTTTACAAACTCAGTTAAGAAGAGAAGTGGGTTACTGTAAGGAAGAGGACACCGAAGACTCTAGAGACGGCTGAGAAGGCCCAGAAGGGGCAGGGCCTGAGGGAGTGCTTTGGGCTGGCCATCCTCCTGAAACGGCCCCTTGCTCTTGGCTCCAGGCTTTTCTCAGTTGCTGCTCACTGCTGGTGTGGACCTGCACGGGCTCCTGAACCCACCTCCCAGGTGCCTTCTGGCCTCTGTTCCATACTGCATATGATCCCTCACTTCACCTCTAATATTTCAGTACAGCTTCTTTCTCGGTTTTCAGTTCCAAATTCTCAGCAGGCTTTGTCATGTTTACCCCAGTATCACCTACACCCGAAACAGTGCCCGCCATGTTGTAAATAACCAATTAACATTTGTTAGATGAATGAATAGAATGGATTAAAACTCAGATGGACTCAGCTAATATTTTCTTACGAGGCTGCCGGTCAGCCTACAGATGCAATGGTCCTCAGTCAAGTGTTTTCTTCTGGTCCAGTCAGCTGCAATGGGGAAGGTGGTCTTTCAGAGTTAGGTTTGGCTGTTAGTAAGAGGGAGCCCTGGTGGTGCAGTGGTTAAGAGCTACGGCTGCTAACGGAAAGGCTGGCAGTTCAAATCCACCAGCCACTCCTTGGAAACTCTATGGGGCAGTTCTACTCTGTCCTATAGGGCTGTTATAAGATGGAATTGACTCGACGACAATGCGTTTGGGTTTTTTTACATGTAAGAGAAGAACCTCAAATACCTGCAATTTTCTCCTCATGTTACTGAAGTCTGGAGGCCCTCAATGCAGAGCTGGTATGACACCCCTCAGCATTAGGAGCCGAGGCTCCTCCTACCTTCTGTTTGCCATCTATGCATCTAGTCCTGAGGTCACATCAAGGTCCAGCATGGCCACACCAACTCTACCGTCATGACCTCCAGGAGTAGGATGGAGAAAGGAATACAAAAGGATGTGTATCATGGACTTTCCTTAAGGATTTCTCCCTGAAGTTGCATACACCACATCCGATGGACCAGAACTTGGTCACATTCCATGGCTGCATAGGAAGCTAAGAAATGTTATCTTTATTTTGGGTGGCCAGGTAGCTAGCTTGGAAACCCTGGTGGCGTAGTGATTAAGAGCTACAGCTGCTAACCAAAAGGTCAGCAGTTTGAATCCACCAGGCACTCCTTGGAAACCCTATGGGGGCAGTTCTACTCTCTCCTATAGGGTCGCTAGGAGTCAGAATCTACTTGACGGCAGTGGGTAGGTAGCTAGCTTAAATTCTTTTTTTTTTTTTTTTTTACTAATAGAAGAAGGGGAGAATGGATATTGGGGGACAATGGCAGTTTCTGCCGTGGGTAGTACAACGTATACAGTAGTTGCTGAAGAAAGGCAGATTCTCAGGCTCTCAGGGGAGAGGGCTGTGTGTTTGTGTTCAAAGCATACAGAATACAAGCATACCTACACTCTGCTCTTGGATAAAGCACTTAACCTCCTGGAACTTGTTTCCCCATCTGTTGTATTAAAGACACTAAAACCCAAAAAATCCTGTTGCTGTCGAGTCAATTCTGACTCATAATAACCCTATAGGGCGGAGTAGAATTGCCCTGTAGGATTTCCAACGAGCAGCTGGTGGATTCGAACTGCCCACCTTTTGGTTAGCAGCCGAGCTCTTAACCATGGTGCCACCAGGGCTCCTGTTAAAGACGCTAATACCTACATAATAGGATGATTGTTGTGGTGTGCCGTCAAGCCAATTCTGATTCATAGCGACCCACATGACAGAGCAGAACTTCCCCACAGGATTTCTTAGGATGTAATCTTTATGGGAGCAGATCCACCAGGTCTTTTCTTCTGCAGAGCTGCTGGTAGGTTTGAACCTCTGACCTTTCAGTTAGCAGTCGAAGGCTTAATAATAATGCCACCACGGCTTCGATGGGATGGTAAAAACCAAAAAACCAAACCTGTTGCTGTTGAGTTGATTCTGACGCATAGTGACCCTGTAGGACAGAGTAGAACTGCCCCACAGAGTTTCTAAGGCTGCAATCTTTATGGAAGCAGACTGCCATATTTTTCTCCCGCGGAGCGGCTGGTGGGTTCCAACCACTGACCTTTTGGTTAGCAGCCAAGCACTTAACCACTGTGCCACCAGGGCTCCTTAGAGGATGGTAATGATGATTAAGTACAAATTCCTGGGAATGTGATTTGTAAACTCTTCAGTGAGAAATAAGTATTATGTTTATTTCCATCTATGTGTAACATAGAACTTCATATATGAGTGTGTGTCAAATTGATAGTCTTACTGGCCTTTGGTCTCAGAGGCTTAGTCAGTGTTTCATGTGCTATAAGGACACTGCCATGGACCAACGTGGGTTGTATGGTTGCCATGTCATTCCCTGAGCTCTGTGAAGTGGACAGTCTTTGGAAAATCAAATGAAATAAATCTAGTTGTTTGGATTTTTGCGTGGAGAGTCTAGACAAAGAGTCTTATCCATTATCCTCAGACATTCTTATCACCTCCCCCCCGAAAAAACCCATTGCCATCAAGTCGATTCCAACTCATAGCGACCCTATACGACAGAGTAGAACTGCCCCATAGGGTTTCCAAGGAGTGCCTGGTGGATTTGAACTGCCGACCTTTTGGTTAGCAGCCGTAGCTCTTAACCACTACGCCATGAGGGTTTTCAATATTGTTATAGAGAAATATATAATACAGTAAAGTATTAGCTTAGTGTGACTTGGGGCATGTCAGGCTCTTAATAAAGACTTGTTAATGGATAAATGAATGATTTAAAAATAATAAATGTATCAGAATTTAACCTTAAAAAATTGTCTTTTAAAATGGTGCCGTTGCAACCTACTTACACGTGGTATCTCAGTATGAACCACATTGATGCCTGCTTTCAAATCCTAGATTAATAGGGTCTAACTTGTGTGCAATTTCTTTTACAATAATATTTACACTCTCAGCTCCTTGACGAAATAAGATTCTGAGATTTCTTTATCCATAGCCAGCACTTTTAGTAACAAGTAGGCTAAAATAAAAACATTTTGCTTCCTATTAGAGAGATATAAATTGGTAGCAAAAGGATTCTGTTCTACAAAGAACTTTAACATTTAGTATTTCTTAGATTTTAAACAGCATTAAGAAAGTGTTATTAATGTTCTAGGAGAAAACAAGTCCCTTGGTTTACAGAAAGAAGTACACAGAACAATGCTGTTGGAACAGGCACGTCATTTGGCTGGGTTGGCATCATTTATATATAATTTTAAACCTATTTCCAATCAGGGAAAGTCTCTCTCTTATTTTTGTATTTATTTTACTGACTTATTTTGTAGGCAATTCAGTCCTTTATGTTAAACCCACATTAAGGTTAGTTCTGAATGAGAACTACAGCAACTGGTTATAGGACCATCTTCACGATAGGCATATCCCTAGCTCTGATACTGGGAGATTAACCAGTAATTCCAAATAACGAGCCCAGTGATGAACCATTATTTCAAACTGGTGCCCAAAGATTTCAAAATTGGTAGGAATTATTTTCTTGTGGCAGGCTCCTTAGCTCAGGGAGAAGAAGAAGAAAACAAAATGTTACTTTAATCTAAATTTTATAATGAATGTGATTGGAGGAAGAGGAGCTAATGCCGCCATTAGTACTTTATGTGCTAAGAAAACAATTTCTTGATTTTACATTAGGAAAGAACGTAAAACAAACAAAAAACATTCAACCTTTTGAAGGGAAAATGTAGCTATTGCAATAAAAGAGAAACATCTGAGTATCGTGCAGATAAAGTTCCTGTTTGAAAACTAAAGAAATGAATCTTTTGCAGGTGTACCAGATGGGCATTGAACTATTAACCTTAAATATATTCATCTTTGTTCTCTCCTTGTTCTAAAAAAATACCATTTTCTTTCCGAGAACAGATTACAGAGTCTTGTCTAAACTCTTCCTCCCCTAAATCTCTGTTCTTATCTTCAAACAAGTTACTTGAGTTCAGCTGTTTTTCAGACTATCTAAACAGGCTCCACTGCCTAAGACCAGAGTTAATTCCAGGACATGGAAATTGAGGAGGGGGCTACAAAGATGGTTCTAGTCCCATTAGATAAGGAAAGAGTCCAAGTGGCCCTGTGAGGACTTCTGCCCTTGGGTTTCAATATGGACCACACTGATGCCTGCTTCCAAATCCTAGATTAATAGGGTCTAACTTGTGTGCAAGTTCTTTTACAATAATATTTACACTTTCATCTCCTTGACGAAATAAGATTCTGAGATTTCTTTATCCATAGCCAGCACGTTTAGTAACAAGTAGGCTAAAATAAAAACATTTTGCTTCCTATTAGAGAGATATGGCTTTTCCAATGACAAAGATTTCTTTTTTTTTTTGGAATATTATTTTTATTTATTTAAAAAATTTTTTTTATTGTATTTTAGATGAAGGTTTACAGAACAAATAGTTTCTCATTAATCAGTTAGTACACGTTGTTTTCTGACATTGGTTAACCCCATGACATGTCAGCACTCTCCCTTCTCGACCTTGGGTTCCTGATTACCAGCTTTCCTGTCCCCTCCTGCCTTCTAGCCCCTGTCCCTGGACTGTTGTGCCCCATTAGTCTCGTTTTGTTTTATGGGGCTGTCTAATCTTTGGCTGAAGGGTGAACCTCGGGAGTGACGTCATTACTGAGCTAAGGGCGTTGGGGGGCCACACTCTTGGGGTTTCTCCAGTCTCTGTCAGGCCAGTAAGTCTGGTCTTTTTTTGTGAGTTAGAATTTTGTTCTACGTTTTTCTCCAGCTCTGTCCGGGACTCCCTGTTGTGATCTCTGTCAGAGCAGCTGTGACAGAGATTTTTATCTACTCACTAAATGGATTCCTCTTCTCCTTTTTCTTCCCTCCCTCCCTTCTCCTTCCCTTCCTCTGTCTCTCCTTTTCTTCTTTTTAGAATTATTTGTCTGGAGAATGTAGGAATCAAAAGATTGTTAGTAATGACTGAATTTGGTTCAACTAGAAACGTACTACTAACCCCTCCCCAAAACCCCAAAACCCACAGCTGTGGGGTTAATTCCAACTACTAGTGACCCCACAGGGTTTCCAAGGCTGTAAATCTCTACCAAAGCAGACTGCCACATTCCTTCTCCAGCAGAGTGGCCAGTGGTTTTGAACCACCAACCTTTCTGTTAGCAGTCCATCAGCTTTAACCATTGTACCATGAGGGCTAAGCCCTCCCCAGACCTACACATTTCAGTTTACCAATGGAGAAGGCTTAGGGATGACCCGGGCACGATGTGCTTTCTGCAACAGAGATAATATTGTTTGACTTATATATTTAGTTTAGAAGCTCAGTTTAGGCTGTATCTTAGTAACGTGAAGCCTGCATGTATCCAAGCTGTGAGTTGCTGCCTGCTTCTGACCTTCCTGGCTTCCATGACATCCGCTCAGCAGGACCTCTCAGCAAGTCCATCAGCTCATTTTATTAGTTTCTACATTCGACCCCTCACCTCCTCATTGATTATTGAGGGAAATAAAAATCTAAATGCTCGTGACTATGTTTTATAATTACCTTTTAAATTGGATTCTAACTTCGTCAGTCAGAGAAAATGTTTCCTGTTACAGACTGCATTACAGTCATTGACGGATGCTTCAGGTGACTAGTGCCACATTTGGTTGATCAAGGCTTATGGTGTATTTATACAAATTTGTAAATTTTCTACATTTTCTTGAGAACTCCTACCTTTCAATTTCTCTTGCATAAATGGGCACATGAATTTTAGAAATCAGCTAAACACACTTGGTTTTAATAATTTTAGTGAGAAATTAAAAGACCTTGTCCTCAATTCCAGAAACTGAATGAAAAGGAAAATTTCCTTCTCAGACTTCTAGTGAAATCAATACCTAATTTAAAATGAGATTAATTATCTGCAGTGGTCACTGCAAAAGTCAGGTTGTTAACCAGGATAAATTCTGGATGTTCATTTATTTTATTTGATTTTGTTCTGTATATATTGTTTTAATTGTGTAAATTAACAAATCTTTCTTGGAAGTAAATAGACTATACGTCCTAAACACAAATAAAAACATTAGGAGCTCATAGATACTGCTAATAATCTTTTATTTAAAAAAAGTCCATAAAAATAATAAATTTGTATTATATACCATATCATGAGGAACGGTTTATTGTGTGGACTGATAGCTTAAAATCACCTTATAAATAGCTGATTCCATTCTTCCAGGACAGTGGTTTTCAAACTTCATAAAAAGTGCGATGGTCTGGGCTTTGGAAGGTCTAGGTCACAAAGTGGTTCTATGGCTTTGGGGCAGTCACGCTATCTTTCTGGGCCTTGTTTTTTTTAATCTGTAAAAGGCAGCTATTAAAGTAGGGCAGTGTGATCGTTAAGGTCGTATGTCAACTTGGCTGGGCCATGATTCTCAGTCGTTTGGCAGTTATGGTGTAGTTTGGCAGTCTGGTAATAATGTAATCACCGCCATGATGAGACTTGCTGAGTAGCCAATCAGTTGAAAGGGAGTTTCCTTGGGGGTGTGACCTGAACCCAATACAGATGTACTTTCTGGCAAAGCTCGCTGGCTTTTGCTCTATCCTGGATCCTGCATCTGGCTCATCAGCATCTGACCTCTAGTTCTTGTAACTTGGGCCAGCAGACTGCCATCTTACCTGCCGATCCTGGATTTCTCAGCCTTTGCAGCCCATGAGCCAGTAGCCTGCTGTCTGACCTGTGGATCTTGGGTTTGTCAGCCCTTGCAGCTATGTGAGTCAGTAGAAGCCTCCAGCCTGACACCTGACCTGAGGACTTGTGACTTGCCAGCCTCTACAACTGCGTGAGCCATTTCCTTAAGATAAATCTCTCTCTCTGTATATGTATATATACACACGCTTCACTGGTTTTGCTTCTCTAGAGAACCAAGCCTAAGACAGGCAGTTCTTCTCAAACTTTAGGGTATATCAGGATCATCTGGAGGGCTTACTAAAACACAGATGTCTGGGCCCCATCCCTAGAGTTTCTGATTCAATAAATCCACAGTAGGCCTGAAAATGAATTTCTGACAAGTTCAGGGTGATGCTGACGCTGCTGCACTTTGAGAATCATATTCTAGAAACTATGTCCAAGGGTGATAAAGGAGAAGCATTAATTATTTTTAAAGGCCGTTGATTTTAATAGGTCAATTAACAAATTGCATACAAAAAAATCCACTAGGCACATATATGACTGTATTTTATAATGAGCACCGGTCTGTCAGTTTGTCGTACTGTGGTGATGTGCGTGCTGCTATGGTGCTGGAAGTTATATCGCCAGCATTTAAAATACCAGCAGGGTCACCCATGGTAGACAGGTTTCGGTGGAGCTTTCAGACTGAGACAGACTAGGAATTCCAGAATTAATTCCCAAAATTAGCCAATGAAAAGCGTATGGATTACAACAGAGTATTATCTGATATAGTACTGGAAGGTGAGCCCCCTAGGTTGGAAGGCACTGAAAATACACAGTGGGAGCAACAATGGACCTGAGTATATACCAACGATTGTGAGGATGGCACAGGACCAGGTGACATTTTGTTCTGATGTACGCGGGGTCGCCATGAGTAGGGGCCGATTTGACGTTAACTAACAACATATTTTCTGAACTGAAATTCGGGACAGGAACGTGACAAGTAAGAATGTGTTAGTGTGAAGCTGGAGCTACGCTAGTAGAAAATCCGGGGCATTTGGTGTCTGTATCTATGGGGAATACAAAGCTTTACAAGAGCGTTATCTCCGTCCTTAAGCCCACAATCTTGTTGGACAGGATAACCAACATGACCACACCAAAACAGTGCATGATAATGTTCACAAGTTTGGGTTTCAAACCACTGAATTCAGAGAAATGGAAGACCAAGGGGCCTGTAGTGAACAAGGAAAGCTCAGAAAGGAGGAGAAACTGGAGTAGGATGCTGAAAGATGGTGGGTTTTCTCTAGTTTTTGTGACTGCACAAGTTAGCAAGAAGTTTAAAGCAAAGAAAGTCGACCTTTTTAATGCTCTCAAACATATCTTATGGTGTTAAATGACCAGCTCAATTAAATTGGTGAGAGGGTCTTTAGTTGGTAAATGCCTAAAGGTATAAAGATCTTTTTAACTGTGTTCTATAATCTTCCTTTTATTTTGTGCCTAAGGACTTCAACAAACATTACAAACATCTTTGCTCTAAATGTGACTCTAAGATACCAAGTATCATAAGTCTCTTTTAGATATGTAAGCTAGAGGCTGAGTGATTACAGCCCTCCTCACGGCCACAGACATCGTCTGGAAGCTCTTCACTTGGCATAGTCTGCTGGGAATGTCCTTCCTGGACCAGTCCCAGGAGGCCCTGCCTGTAAGGCCTCCAAACCCCTGCTTACCCTGCATATCACCTCTCAGGAAAGCCTTTCCTTCCTGTCCACTCCAGAGCAGTGCTCAAGTTCCCTTTCCAGAGGCTCTCTCACCTTTTGCATATTTCCACTTTTAGTACGTCTTACAGGGCTTTCCTGGGTAGTGCAAAAGGTTAAGTGCTCGACTAGTAGCTGAAAGACTGGCGGTTCGAACCCACCCAGAGAAGCCTCTGAATAAAAGCCTGGCAATCTGCTTCCAGAAGGTCACAGCCATAACACTCCTACGGAACAGTTCTACGCTGCACATATGGGGAGGAGAATCAACTCCATGACAACGAACGGCAATACGGGACTTTCTAATATTTTATTAACGTACATGACATCCCTGTTAACACAATGAGTGCCTGAGATTTTGGAAAACATATTTGTCTCCTCAAAGTGAGTATGAAAGTTTGTGGGTGTATTTTTGTGGAGTTTTTTTTTTTTTTTAATGTAAATAGCTGACTTTGTATGAAAACATTACTATGCTTCTACTTTTTTTTTTCCCTCATTTTCTTTCCGAAATAGTTTACAATGGTATAAGACATTTCTCTAGGACAAGGATATAAACTATTAACTCCCAAATCTGTGCTAAAGTGTAAAAAGCAAACTTTGGAACTTGAGAATGTTTGGTTAGGCCGTCCCTCACCTGTCCCTTCCCCATCTTTAGCTTCTAACAGAAAAACGCTTGGAACTATTCCTCTTTAAATTACAGGAAGGGAACTATTTGATCTGTAACTGTATTTCGGTTGTTATGTAAACCTATGGGTGGATTTTTATATTCACAAAGGGAATATTTAGAATGGCTGCAAACTGCAAATAGACTTGATTTTACACTTTTCTTTAAGTACT
This sequence comes from Trichechus manatus latirostris, assembly GCF_000243295.1. Classification (NCBI taxonomy): domain Eukaryota; kingdom Metazoa; phylum Chordata; class Mammalia; order Sirenia; family Trichechidae; genus Trichechus; species Trichechus manatus. The sequence continues at coordinate 21,581,280 of NW_004443959.1, read as the reverse complement.
GTAATTATGTTGGAACGTAGCCACTGTTTAGCTATTTCACATCAAAGAGTGCAAAGGCAGGGCCTCGCCAGGAGAGCCTGATTCACAACTGATCTTCTCCTTCCCCAGGCCAGCTGCAGGATCGCCACACTGCACACTCACAGCATTATAATTAGGGAGATGGCAGTGTTTCCTGGGAAAACCTTTCATTCCAGGTGTTGGTGGTCTGCTTTTAATATTTCCCTAAGATTGATACTTGCTACAAACTTTTAATAGTTAAGTCCTTGTTCTAGGAATCCAACCTTTATAAGTCTGTAATGAGGATGGGAGGAGCCCCGGTGGCGCAGTGGTTAAGCCATCGGCTGCCAACGGAAAGATCGGCGGTTTGAACCTGCCAGCTGCTCCGTGGGAGAAAGATGTGGCAGTCTGCTTCCGTAAAGATACACAGCCTCGGAAACCCTATGGGCAGTGTTACTTTGTCCTATAGGGCCACTATGAGTCAGAATTGACTCAAGGGCAATAGGTTTGGTTTTGGCTTGGTTATATTTAACTTAGGAGCCCTGGTGGCATACTGGTTAAGCACTCAGCTGCCAATGAAAGGTCAGCAGTTCGAACTTGCCACCCACTCCATGGGAGAAAGATGTGGTAGTCTGCTTCCATAAAGATTACAGCCTTGGCAACCCTGTGGGGCAGTTCTGCTCTGTCCTAGAGGGTCACTATGAGTCAGAATCAACAGCAGTGGGTTTGGTTTTTTAGGGGAGTATGTTTAACTTGTTGTTATCATCTAGCCATTAGTTTTTAACTCGTTAGGCCCAGAGTGAGGAACTCTAGTGGCACAGTGGTTAAGTGCTCAGCTGTTAACCAAAAGGTTGGCGGTTTGAACCTACCAGCCACTCAGTGGGAGAAAGATGTGGCAGTGTCTTTCCGTAAAGATTTACAGCCTTGGAAACCCTATGGGACGGTTCTACTCTGTCCTGTAGGATCACTATGGGTCAGAATCAACTCCACGGCATGGGTTTGGTTTGGGTTTTGGTTTAAATGAGAACAGTGATCTGCATCAATTAGAATGATTTTGTCTATTAGAAACAGGAAACCTGACTTCCATTATCTCAACTAGCAGGAATTTTATTATTGCATGTAACAAGAAGTCTGGAGGTAGAGGTAATCAAGAAAGATGACTCTTCATTTTTCAGCGCTGCCATCTTTGTCTATTTGCTTGGTTCTTGGGGCTGTTCTTAGGGTTTTAAGAAAGGTACTGAAATGGTAGACAAAATAGCCATTTCGCCACAAGTCCTTCCATTTGGTAGGTAGGAAGACCTTTCCCAGGCCTCTCCCCGCTAAGTTTACCTCAGATTGCATTGGCCTGGATTGGGTTCTATGCCCATGCTTAAAGCAATTACCGAGAGGAGAATGGAATGGCCATAATTAGACAAGACTCCCCAGTATTCACCTCTGAACTAGAGATAAGCCACTGGCGTCAGTACAGGGGTGAGCGATCCCTGAACAAAACTGGGAATCTTGCCAGTTAGAAAAAAGGTGTTGTAAGTGCACAACCAGTAACACCTGCCACAAGACCCGTCTTCCAAATCTGTGCCCTCTCATTCCCAGGCAGCTGTGAGTGTGACAAGTAAGCCCTTGTTGCTTCAAGGCTTTTGCTGGGGAAAACAGAGGCGTTTTAGTGGTTAATTTATGGATGCTAACCAAAAAGTCGGCAGTTTGATCCACCAGGCGCTCCTTGGAAACTCTATGGGGCAGTTCTATTCTGTCCTATAGGGTCGCTATGAGTGGGAATCGACTTGATGGCAATGGGTTTGGTTTTTTTTGGTTGGACATCTATAGTGTCTTTAGCCACTTGGTGTTGATGTATTAGTTTTCCATACTAAAAATATCATATATATTCTTGGTATCTATAATATGTAATATCTAGGGATGAATTAATCTGACTAGTGTATACTTTCCAAAGCATTACGTGTAGCTTTGAGGAAAAAACCCCCACAGCTATCAAGTCACAAAAACACTTACTAGTCTGTAAAATTTTCATTATTTGAACTGAACTTTCAAGTAATGTTAGCAATTGCTGTCAAATTACTCTAGCTAAAGGATGGAAGGAATGCAATTCTATCATCATCGAGTCTGCCTTTACTTCCTCCATGATACACCTTATTTTAGATCTGACATATTTTCTTCTGTTTCTGGACCTGCTCATTTGATCAAAAGAAATTCATCCAATTCAGAGAATGGATACAACAATTCTGTAATACCTATCTTGTCTAAAGACCTCTTATCAATAAAATTATAGTCTCTCTATTTGAATATGGAAGATCGAAGGAGAACTGATGGATTTGTATGATGGTGTTAGCAAAGAATATTGAATATACCATGGACTTCCAGCAGAATGAACAAATCAGTCTTGGAATTAGTATAACCAGAATGCTCCTTAGAAGCAAAGATGGCAAGACCTTGTATCACATACTTTGGATGTGCTGTTATCAGTAGGGATCAGTCTCTGAAGAAGGACACTATGCTTGGTAAAGTAAAGGGTCAGCGAAAATGAGGAAGACCCTCAATGAGATGGACTGACACAGTGGCTGCAACAATGGGCTCAAGCATAGCAACAATTATGAGGATGGCGTAAGACCCGGCAGTGTTTCGTTCTGTTGTACACAGGGTCCCTGTAAGTCGGAACCGACTTGATGGCACCTAACAACAACCACTATTTGTGACAGCCATGATTAGGAATCATCAAAGCATTCCTTCTGGGAGGGAACACCACAAGCATCAAATCTATGTATATAGCTACTTCTTGATGAACTCATGGTCCCAGGTATTTCGAGAGAACCTCATTTTTAATGAAGAGCCAATAGGCAAGGGCTCTTCAAAAAGACCTAAGGACACAATGAGCTGAACTGCTTTGTGAATTGACTCATTTAAATTTATTCAATCAACCAATATTTATTATTCAATCAACCTCTTCTATGAAAGGTACCAAACTAGATTTTAAGGCATAAATATGAATAAGATAGAGTGCTTTGCTTTCCAAAGACTCTCAGTCTAGTTGAAAACAGTTATGAAAACAGCAGCAATGTGGTAAGAGCTATAATAAAGCTATGCAAGCACAGAGAAGCCTTTATTTCTACTTGGAGATTTTTATGGTGTTTAGAAATTTGACTGGGAACAGTCCTATAGAAATATATAGATTTATATTGTCTAGAGTTTTTAATGTCATTGGAAAAGACTTATTAGCATAGCATTTACTAAAACAATGGCTGGATGGATAATTAGAATTGAGAGCATAATTTTTTTAAAAGGCAGAAAAAACGAGTGAAGTGTTCTTAAACATTGGAACAAAAATTTGAAATGAAGTTCCCCCAAATGCAATGAATGTAATCTATGGATATTAGTTTCCTATTGCTGCTATAAACAAATTACCACAAGGTTGGTGGCTTAAAATAACAAATTACGTTATGGTTCTGGAAGTCGGTAGTCAAGGTGTCACCAGGACGGCGTTCCTTCTGGAGGCTCTATGGAACAGTTGGCTTCCTTGCCATTTTCAGCTTCTGGAGGCCACTTGTGTTCCTTGGCTCACGGCCCCCTCGCTCCATCTTCAAAGCCAGCGGTAGAATATCTTCTTACATTTATGGTTAACACTGTCCCTGCAGTTAGTTATTGTCAGCTTGGCCTCAAATCTCTGGAGAAGGCACCTTGTTTTCACATCTCAACTCTGCCCTTCTCCATTAGTTACCACTAAGTATGTGGAGTCAACGACCACTTTCTGGAGCACTTTGTTGATTTTGATATTCCGGCAACACCACTATTTCGACCTGCTTTCCAAGACCAGGCACTAAACCCAACTTCTGACCCTGAAAGGAGTGCCCTTTTCTCAACACCCTCCCATCCCCCAATATCCTTGTCACTTTCAAACCTGCTATGTTTGAGATAGGGAGGAACCTCCCTAAGTCCTAAATATCAAACTAACTTTTATTCCCATTAAGAAGCAGAGGTGGGGGTGGGTGCCACACAGCCTACAAGTATTTAGTCTTCACGACAATTTACCTGCAGTATATGACTGACTCGAACTAATTCAAGCAAACCCAAGAGTTTGTTAGAAGAGTACCGAGTGTATAGTACAAAATCCCAGAGCAAAAATTACAGCTGGGGTCCTGATGTGGACTAGAATTAGGAACTGGAGTGAGGAAGTGGGGATATGCTCTTTCTCCCCCGAGGTGCTCTCATCTCTGCATTTGCTGACCTGAGTTGTTCTGAGCACTCTTCAGACTAGCCTTTCTCCACCTCAATAGCACAGGGCAGAAAGGGCTCAAACACCCCTAGCACTGTTTCCACCTGCTCTCCCAGCTCATGTGCCCACTTCTGACTAACTAGGTTCTAGTTACTAGAGTCTCTACCTCACAGGAATCCCTGACTGGTGTAAATGGTTAACACAGTTGGCTGCTAACTGCGAGGTTGGAGATTTGAGTCCATCCAGAGGTGCCTCAGAAGAAAGACCTGATGATTCACTTAAGAAAAAAAAAAATCAGCCCTTGAAAACCCTATGGAGCACAGTTCTACCCCGACACACACGGGGCCGACATAAGTCAGAATCAACTGGACAACAACTGGTGTTATGTACCAGGGACTCTAAGGAAAACGTGCATAAAAACAGGTCTAAGGGCTCAAACCAAAAAATAAATAAATAAAACAAACCCATACCGTCAAGTCGATTTCAACTCATAGCGACCTGATAGGATAGAGTAGAACTGCCCCACAGGGTTTGCAAGGAGAAGCTGGTGGATTTGAACTGCCGATCTTTGGGTTAGCAGCCACAGTTCTCAACCGCTTTGCCACCACGGTTTCCTAAGGGCCCAAGCAGTTCATAATTTGGGAAGAAAGACTGGGATACAGTCCATCATAATCCCACAGGTTAGTAAATTTTCCAGGGTTACTCTCTAATCTGTGGGAGCTCTGAGGAAGAAGGGAGATGGGAACGAGGTACCTCTCACTTGAGAGCAGATATTTTGAGATAGGCTAAGAGGATTTTGTGAGCTCAAGCACCAGGCGGACCCCTGCAGCATCACCCATAACGACATGATGCTATTTGTGAACTAGAGTGAGGGGCGGGGGGAGGGAGAAGGGCAAGCCTCTGAATCACATTACAATTTTAAACCACAAAACTTTTGCGGAACCACAGTACTGATTTTCTCGTGTTTGCTGGAGTGCCAAGTTGTTTATCTTGATTATTATCATAAATTGGATAATTTTTAGCTGCATCTTTGTGCTTTTCATTATTTACCAAGTTGCCTATTGCGAACATGTGTTCCCTTTATAAAGCAGAAAAAACACAATAAATATTTTTTAAAAGATGTAGACTATTTTGGAGCCCTGGTGGCACAGTGGTTAAGAGCTCGGCTGCTAACCAAAAGGCCGGCAGTTCGAATCCACGAGTTGCTCCTTGGAAACCCTATGGGGCAGTTTTACTCTGTCCTCTAGGGTCACTATGAGTTGGGATCGACTCAATGGCAACGGGTTTCGTTTTTTGGTTTGCAGACTATTTTAACATCAGTATAGCAAATACGTTGCTATTAAACTGAATAAAAAGGCTTAGGCAAATTGTACAAGAGAAAAAACTCTAAAAATACAATTATTAAAAAAAAAAAAAAAAAGCAAGCAAGTTGCATTGTGACGGTTGGCCCCAGTCAGGAAACGTAATACTGAAGCTGCCTATCTTCAAATAAGAACGGAAGACCTGAAAAATACTGTGAATTACTAGGCCCATTGTTGACTGAATACCTACATTTCCTTAAATTGTTTAACCCAAAGTTTTTCTGGGTCAAACTCTGAGAAGCAAGCCCACAGTCATTTGACTTCCTGCCAGGCTCGGAGCTGGTTGGTATTGTTGGTATTTCTCCTCTGTGGTTTGGAAGCGGCCACAGAGAAAACAGGAAGGTCAGCAGTCTTTTACTGAAGACTGTATAATCATTTGTCCTTTGGCTTTCTTTCTTCTTAACAAAAAAGTTTTCCATTTGACACCTTCAAAAAAAAGACAAATTCCATGGTGAGATGGGATTGACTCCTGGGTCAGTGAAACCTCTATTATTCTTCAAAGTCTATCACAGCTGAAGGTCATGTCTATCTGCTTCTCCTGCAGACAAACTCATGAATACAGTGGAAGGAGGCGCGTTTATCGCATTGCTGTCGTTGCTGGCGTGTGTGCTGTGTGTGTAAATAAAAACGGGCAGGAAGATCCTGGATGCATAAAACCAAAACCAAACCCGTGGCTGTCAAGTCGATTCCGACTCATGGAGCCCCTATAGGACAGAGTAGAACTAACTGCCCCACAGGGTTTCCAAGGAGCAGCTGGTGGATTTGAACTGCTGACCTTTTGGTTAGCTGCCAAGCTCTTAACTACTGCACCACAAACTGGACTAGGAGATGAAAGATCTGAATTGTGAACCATCTCAAACCCTACCTACTGGTGGGTGTCCATGAATACATGAGCTGCCTAGGCCTCTGCTTGTCCTCGACTACAAAATGAAGACCCGGTCTAGCAATTTCTTTTCATCCCTTCCAGCTCAAGCATTCTATCATTGTAAGCGCCTTCTTGGGCAGCCCTGATAATCTGACACACATATAAAGATGTTTACGGAGGCACACATACTACAGTACATGTTATGTAGCCTTTAGATTTGTTTTTACTACCCCCAGTACTGAAAGTCCAAATGAACAAAAGGCACAGAATTCTTACCACATTCCAGCTTATTCCTCTCCCTCATCTCTACTCTCTCCCCTGCAGCATTTCTGCTGGAAAGGCGGTGGAAGGGCACTGAAATCAAGCTTGGCCCAGAGCAACTTTGACCTAGACCACCCTTAAGTGAAGGACTATAGAGTAATACTGTTTATCTAGGGCAGAAGCAGTAGGTCCCCTTGACCTTCCAGCAGGGCCTGGGGTGAGGTGGTGGGCAGTGATGTCAGAGGTAGGTATGAGGACTGCTTGAGAGAGGGGCCAGGGTGGGGTGGGTGGGAGGGAGGAGAAGAGAAGGACACTGCATGGCTCATTCCCAGCTGTCTTATCTGTGCTGCTCAGACCTGCCTCCCAGCTCTATCTTCTTTCCTCCTGTTCTTCCAAAGAAGTGGTTTTCTAATCAGGCTGTGGCTGCTGACTTTCAGGGCGACTTTCTGTAAGCCTTTTGATATTAATAATAATCATAGCTAAGGCTTATTGAAGGACTTGAAGCACTTACTGATGAAGTTCAAAGACTACAGCCCTCAGTATGGATTACACCTCAACATAAAGAAAACAAAAATCCTCACAATTGGACCAATAAGCAACATCATGATAAACAGAGAAATGATTGAAATTGTCAAGGATTTCATTTTACTTGAATCCACAATCAACACCCATGGAAGCAGCAGTCAAGAAATCAAATGATGCATTGCACTGGGCAAATCTGCTGCAAAAGACCTCTTCAGTGTTAAAAAGCAAAGATGTCACTTTGGGGACTAAGGTACAGCTGACATAAGCCACGGTATTTTCAATTGCCTCATATGCATGTGGAAGCTGGACAATGAATAAGGAAGACCAAAGAAGAACTGATGGATTTGAATTATGGTGTTGGCAAAGAATATTGAATATACCATGGACTGCCAGAAGAACAAACAAATCTGTATTGAAAGAAGTGCAGCCAGAGTGCTCCTTGGATGCAAGGATGGCAAGACTTCATCTTACGTAATTTGGACATGTTATCAGAAGGGACCAGTCCCTGGAGGAGGGCGTCATGCTTGGTAAGGCAGAGGCTCAGCAAAAGAGAGGAAGACCCTCGACAAAATGGACTGGTGCAGTGGCTGCAACAATGGGCTTAAATATAGCAACGATGTGAGGATGGCACAGGACCGGGCAGTGTTTTTTCTGTTGTACATAAGGTTGCTATGAGTCAGAACCACTTGACAGCACCTAACGACAACAAGGCTTACTGAACACTTACTGTATACTATCTTAAGGAACTATTTTAAGGTCCTCACAACTACCTCAAGAGGAAAGAACTATTGTCTGTTCTACAGATGGGGAAACGGAGGCACACAGAGATTAGGCAATTCATTCAAGGTCCCAGAGCTAGTAAGTGCTAGCGCCTGGATACTCCAGAGTGTAGGGTCTTAACCTCTGCTGTTTTTTCTATGATTGTAGATTATAGACATTAAAATACGTGCTTATGAGTTCTAGTTTGCACATTTAAAAAGGGTATGATTATTTAAAAACAGAACAACCTTTAAAAATAATTATAACTGTAAACAAAAGGAACAAATATTGTCCTTCTTAAGATTTTGGGGATGATTCAAATGAGATGGATCCCTGGTGGCGCAGTGGTTAAGATCTCAGCTGCTAACCAAAAAGTTGGCAGTTTGAATCCACCAGCCCCTCCTTGGAAACCCTATGGGGCAGCTCTACCCTGTCCTGTAGGGAAACTATGAGTTACAATCGACTGGACAGCGATGGGAACTGTTTTCAGATGAGATACCATATACAAAAGTGCTTTAAAAAATAAAGCACACTATGCAAAGGCAAGTTTATTCATTTTTCTTCTCAGTATTTGATTATCTCATTATAATAATATAGTTTCCTTGGGAGGAAACAGGAATTAATTAGAAGACACCAAACTTTGGCCTGGATTATTAGGAAGATGAATGTTAATCGGAGATATGAGGTAAACCACAAACCCTCCCAAAAATTACAGGACGGATTCTAAGTGTCCTGGGATAAAAATGACGGAGGGAACACCACCAAATCAGCTGGTACTTTTTACATTTATTAAGAGGGAATATTGGGGGTCGAGGGTGGGATGGCCTGCTAAATATATTAACGCTTCTACATTTTCACTACTTAATTTCTGAGTGTGAGAGTTTAATGATGGTCTAAGATGGGGTCCCTGGATGGCGCAAATGGTTAATGCACTCAGCTGCTAACCGAAAGGTTAGAAGTCTGAGTCGACCTAGAGGCACCTAGGAAGGAAGGCCTGGCAATCTGCCTTCAAAAATCATCCACTGAAAATCCTATGGAGCACCCTGACACTAATCTGATACACGTGGGTCACCACGAGTTGCAACTGACTTGATGGCAACTGGTGAAGGTGAAGACATCTAACTGGGGATAAAGGCTTCCTCCTGATCCCCCAACAGTCTCAGCGCCAAGTACAGGGCTTGTTTGTTAAATGGTAGATGAGTTAACGTCTTCAGGTTGCTAAAAGCATGGTGTTTCACACGTTGGTTACCTAGGGGAGCCAGTGTCTACTGAGGGCTCGCCGTCTCACTTACTGTCTTACTGTAAGCTGGATCGTGTGCTAAGTCCTTAGCACTACTCTATACTTAGCACTATGAGAAGGTACAGAATGTTATTTTCATATATACCTACAGTTATGGGTAGTATACAAAGAAATTTGATTGGGAGGATATTAAATATAAATTTTAATATACCAGGATATGAAGGTTGATCTTTAAGGCTATTAAAAACCAAACCCTCTGCTGCTGAGTCAACTTCAACTCATATTGACCCCATAGGACAGAGTAGAACTGCCCCATAGAGTTTCCAAGGAGCAGATGGTGGATTTGAACTGCTGACCTTTTGGTTAGCATCTGAGCTCCTAACCACTGCGCCACCAGGGCTCCTTTTAAGGCTATAGTGCTAGTAAAGTTTACAGATTAACTCAATTCCCCAGATGTTATTAATAATATTTCCCTCAGTAGTAATACCAACTAACTACAGGGAAGTGGGCAGTTTACTGTGTGGATCTTACATTGATTTGGTATATGTGATAACTGTAATCTGGGAGTTCAGACTATATCAGATACACCTGATCTCTGGAGGCTCACAAGTGTTTGAGGAATGAATCCAGTGAAAGAAAATATAACCCCACCTCATTGGAGAAATACAATTTCAAAGGTGGAACGGACTGGGAGGTACCAACAATCTTCCCTCTTCACGTCTGCTTAATCACCTCTAGAGATGAGGAATTCACCATCTGCTGAGGCAGTTCATTTCATTTTCAAACAGGTTTGGTTACTAGAAAGTTCTTTCTAGATGGCTCACCAAACTCCATTCCTACTTAAAATTCATTTTGCGAGTGTAAAATCTCGTAAGTTGAGCCTTATGCATTTTGAATTTAGACAGGGATGGCACACTTGATCTTTATTAAGTAAAAAATTAGAGTTTCTGCACCAGTGAATTTTTGGTGGCTTTATTAGCCAATACCACGGACTGTCAGAAGAATGAAACAATCTGTCTTAGAATGTTCCTTAGAAGGGAGGATGGTGAGACTTCAGCTTGCTTACTTTGGACAAGTCATTAGGAAAGATCAATCCCTAAAAAAGGACATCGTGGTTAGTAGAGGGTCAGTGAAAAGGAGGAAAACCTTTGTCATAGAGCAACATTACTGAGTCTGTTTAAAGTAAAAGCAACAGAGTCATTGAGGACTAGAGCAAGCCGTGAGTCAGGATAGCACAGAACAACGAGGCAGCAAAGAAGCACTCCATTTTACTCCAGCTGTGAAGAGATACTTATAGTTGAAAAGCAGGAGCCTTTCAGCCAGACAGTGGCCCAAGGCTTGAGACCTTGTGAATGAACAAAAGTAGAAGAAAAACATTTATTTAAGGGTTTCAAAAGATACATGACTAGCAAAATAATACAGGATGGACCCCTCCTGTTGGAGATCTTAATCTATGTAAAATGTGTTAAGTGTTTTTCCTGGGGGCAAGCTGCCTTTCCCTTGTTTACCCACCAACAGTCACCGGTCACTTTCTCAGAAACAGAATTGGAGCCTAAGATAAGATGGGGTCCAAGCCAGCCCTTGTGTCAGCCATTTGAGTCAGGCCAAGTACCTTAGTTTTAGGGTGCCTTCACACACCCTCAATGAGATGGATTGACACCATAGCCAAAACAATGGATTCAAACATAGCAATGACCCTGAAGATGGCGCAGGACCAGGCAATGTTCTGTTCTGTTGTTCATAAGGTTGCCATGAGTCTGAGCTGACTGACCTTGGAGCAACTAAGAACAACACATTAGCCAATAATGGGAATTCAGCCTAAAATCAGTAGCTTCCTCCAACTGAAGTTACAATAAGTGAAAGATTCTGTAAACATGTCTTTCTGGATCCAGAAATAAGTTCTTATGTGTAAAAATTTTATTTTTATGACACTGGATTGTGGAAAGTATTCCTCTTGTGAACCGTGACAATAGCCATGACTTAATTTTACAAAGGAGTCCCTGGGTTAATGTGTTCAGCTGCTAACTGCAAGGTTGGAGGTTAGAGTCCACACAGAGGCAGCTTGAAAGAAAGGCCTGGCCATCTGCTTCTGAAACATCAGCCACTGAAAGCCCTGTGGAGCACAGTTCTACTCTGACACACGCGGGGTCACTGGGAGTCATAACTGACTCCACGGCAACTGGAATTTTATAAAACTCATAAACGAGTGAATGAACGAACTATGTCAAATTCAGAGAACTCATAAGAAGTGTTTCTCATAATTCTGGAAATGCCTGAAGTCCTCGTAACAGCATTGCCATTTGTACACTACCAGCTTCCCTGCCTCCCTGCTATGTGCCTCAAAGTGCTTCAGGTTGCTGGCCTTTACCTCCTCCAGTTGTAGATCTCCTTAGCTGCCATACTCTTCAAGGAAATAGTATTAAATGTTGTTTAAAGTACTTGGCTTTTTGATTTAGCAAGCCTGGCCTTCTTGCAGATTATCCTGAATTTGGAGGGGTTTACAGTTTAACTTACAATGAAAATTTTAAAAGCACAGAACGGTGACTAAGCCAAACGGAAACAGAGCCAGTGTTCAGCAGCATAAAATCCAAAACCGAACCCATTGCCATTGAGTCAATTCCGACTCATGGAGACCCTACAGGACAGAATAGAACTGCCCCACAGGGTTTCCAGGGAGGGGCTGGTAGATTCAAACTGCCAACCTTTTGGTTAGCAGCTCTAGCTCTTGACCACTGTGCCATGGGGGCTCCATCTCATTTGAATGAATAAAGGGGATTCCATGTTATCTTGGCACTTGTTTGTTGAAGTGTTTTGAATTGGTTTGCCCTGTTTTATTTGTAGTGTCTTTGAATTGGCTGTTTGGATCCTGACTTTGTTTTGTAACCTCTGTTTTATGGTATTTACTTTTATACGTTTTGTGCTTTGAGTGTGTTTATTTTGACAGCACCTTATGGGTTACGAGGTACAAAGTCATCGTGTGTTTGTAGTACATACTATAACCAGTGCCAAGTCTAATCCTTAAGGTTTTGTAGCCTAGAAGGCCAAGCTTATTTGAGTATGTTTGAAAAGGTGTATATTTTTGAAACATTCTTAAATATTCCCATGAAGAAGAGCTGTAAAATTTAGTTTCTACTGGATGGAGTGTTCTTTAGTTGGTGTCCTGTGGTTTCGTTTGATATTGTAATGTTTGTTCCTGGTAGGTTCAGAGATATTTGAGGATGTGTGTGACTGTTTGTCATGATGCTCTTGACTTGTTGACAACGTAAGGTGGTGATTGTTGCCATGCTATTTTTCTTTCAAGGTGGCTGGCTGATGCTTCTATTTGGCTAATTCCCTTCAGCTCCTTGGCTCCCTGCCCAGACTCTAACCAGTTAACCCTCCATGTGCACCTCTGCGTACAAGGTTTCTGGGTGAGGGGGTTCCTTCTGGCCTTTCAAGTGTGGTCATCATCCAGTATGTTCTTGGGGCGCTTCTGCCTCCAAGTCTGGCTGGGCAGTGTGGAGGCTGGCTCCTGGCAGGTGTCTCCCGAAGACAAGCTCACAGCCACTTTTCAATGTTCTGCTGCTAATCACTTCTGGAAAACCCAAAAGGTACACGTGAGTTTTTAGAGTTGTTGTTGTTAGGTGCCGCGGAGTCGGTTCCGACTCATAGCGACCCCATGTACAACAGAATGAAACACTGCCCGGTCCTGCGCCTTCTTCACAATTGCTGTTATGCTTGAGCCCACTGTTGCAGCCACCATGTCAATCCATCTTGTTGAGGGTCTTCCTCTTTTTTGCTGACCCTCTACTTTACCAAGCATGATACCCTTCTCCAGGGACTGGTCCCTAGAGTAGTGAAGTTAGAAACTCACAAGCACTTGGCTGCTAACCAAAAGGTTGGCGGTTCGAATTCACTCAGAGGCTCCTCAGGAGAAAGACCTGGCAATCAGCTCTTGTAAAGATTACAGCCTAGAAAATCCTATGGGGCAGTTCTACTGTTTCACATGGGGTTGCTATGAGTTGGAATTGACTCGTCAGCATCTAATAACAACAACAGTTCTGGATTCTTTTTTAAAATGTATTTTTAAATGACTTAATACGATTATATATTTGTTCTGAAAAACGTGAGCAATACTGAAGTATCTTGAGTAAGAAGCTTCTCTGTAGACTGGAGGGAATGTTATCTCACGGCCATTTGCACTCCCCAATTATAATGGAGTTGAGTATCTTTCTCACATTTTACTGCTTGGTTCCTTCCAGAGAGAAAAAAGCCCTTTTATACTTTGGAATGCACACCTCTTCTTCTCACTTCTGGTGAGGGTCAGGAGCACACTTTGCTTCAGGATGAGTCCTCTGACTCTCATGGGTTGGAATCCATTTTGAGAAATCCTGTACTATGATGGCAGATCAGGACCCCCTGGCCTCCATGACTTCCAGGCTGGGTTACGGCCTGGGGTTCTGACACGTGAGCTGTAAAGTGTGACGGAACCTATTTTAGCTAGAAAAAGTAACAAGTATATATTGTCAAAATCACCAAGAAAATCACTTTAAACTGCACTACATACCTTACGTTTTGTCAATGTCTAGGAAACGCTTAAAATCATTTACACATTATTTCCTTGGATTTTGCCACATGCATCAATACACTGACTGTTTCGGGCATCTAACCTATTGCTGTCGAGTCGATTCCGACTCGTAGAGACCCCATACGACAGAGAAGAAGTGCTGTGGAGGGTTTCCAAGGAGCGGCTGGTGGATTTGAACTGTCGACCTTCTGGTTAGCAGCCAAGCTCTTAACTGCTGCACGACCAGAGCTCCATCAGGCATCTGCTGCCTATATAACGAATGTAAGAGATGCAATCTACAATATCCAAGAAGAGTCAGCTGAGGCCTATAATGCATTCCTGTAATTCCTGTTTTGGTTTCAAGGTGGCTGGTTGATGTTTGACCTTTGATATTTGGCTTAGGCCAGGTCAACCCCTGATTTCTTTCCTCTTTGACCACAGACTCGTAACTTAGATACAAAATTGTCCCTTCCTTTTCCTCTTGTATATTTGAACACAATCCATTTACCTATGTCAGGCCACGATAAACCAGTTAATTTATGAAGCTAGTCAATAAAGAACACTACTCGTTTATCCCTTGTGTGTTGCCCCTTGTCCACCCCCGCCCCCACCCAATTCCAGTATCTTACCTTCCCAAAGATAAACTCCTTGAGGATAAGGTCTTGCATTATCCCACAATGCAAACTATAAATGTAACCAACAACTTCAAGGCCACAGACTGCTAATCACTCCATCTGATTTGAGACGTTAAGAGTCAAAGGAATCTTGAGGTTTTGCATCTATTTCCCTCTTGGGCACACAAGTAACAGACCCAGGAATTATTTCAAGGCCTTCTACTCCAATATCTATTCTTACCTCTGTGAGATGGACATTGCGCCTCCTTTCAGGCTGTTGATGAAAAATTCTAATAAGAACTGAATTATTACGAGTGGATTAAAAGTCGCTGTGTACTAAATGCCAATTTTCCACGCAAGTGAGCGAGCATTCTGGGATCAACTTCTATGAGGGAGAAAAGCCTTTGGAGTTTGGGTGCTACTAGGTTTTAAGCGACTTATAACCCGCTGAGCAGCTGAGGGGCGCTTTTCTGGCACCCCACGTTCTCTCCAGCGCTACTTGGCCCTCAACGAGGCGACTTTGTCTCCTGAATCCTACCTGTTTTGTAGGCGCGCACTCCCAGTTTCCCCGCCGTGCGCGGGCTTGGGGGAGAAAGTGCGGGATCCCGAAGACCGGTGCCCCCCGGCCTCTCAGCCGTGGTGCGGGAGCCGCGGGCACGCGCGCGCCGCGCTGCGGCCGGCCTCG